>NW_027210683.1:92500-282500 GCF_029030835.1 Brachyistius frenatus | reverse complement strand
GATGTTCCAACAGGTGTTTTTTTTATTTTTTATCTTTACACAACTTTTCCATCTTTTGTTGATCCTGTCACAACGTTTAGAGACGAGTTGCTGCTCAGATTCAAAACGAGAAGATATTTTTATAAAATGTCTTAGTTTCAAAATTTGATGTTTTGTCTTTGGTTTATTTTCAATTAAATATTGATTCATGTGATTTACAAATCACTGCATTGTGTTTTTATTTACATTTTACAGAGTCCCAACTTTATCAAATTGCTTTGGTTTTGATTATTTCAGTGTTTCAACCCTAAACAACAACTTTGTGAAATTCACTGATTCATACAAACATTTTATTCTGAGGATTTGTAAAGTTAAAATTATTGTTTCTGTTCGTGTCTAGTAGAAAGTTAAAACCAGAGATGTTGAGTTTATATCTCCGAAAAATGAGAAACCAGCAAAATATTCATATTTAAGAAACTGCAGTCAGAGAAAGAAAAGAATTCAGGAAACACTCGACTCAAAGAAAAGTCTGTTTTTAATTAAAAACATTCGACTCATATTTACATCAGAACAAAAACACTGAATTTAAACTTAAAAAAAGATAAATAGAAACATTCACGCAGTTTTTACAGCGAGCTCAGTGGCTGTTTGAATTCAGCCGAACATTCGTCAAACTTTAAATTCAACATTTGTGTCACTGCAGGAGCAGCAAGGAGTCGAGAGGGAGAGCGTCACTGAAGCCCTCCGAGAACACAAGCTCGCACTGCGCCTCCTGCAGCTGATGCGCCTCCTGCAGCCGATGCGCCTCCTGCAGCTGATGCGGAGGACCGGACGTCGTCTGCAGCTCGGCGTAGAGCGGCAGCGAGGCGGTCCGAGGGTCGGCGAGGGGGGAGAAGTGTGGGGGAGTCGGCTGAGAGGAGGGGTGGAGGGGGTGAGGAGAGGAGCTGCAGGCGTCCCACTGAGGCACCACCGCACCAGGGGAGTCCCCCTGAGGAGGAGGAGGAGGTGGAGGTGGGGAGGCGTGGTCCGGTACAAGAGGAGGAGGAGGGAGGAGGAAGGAGTCCTGGAGGTGACACAGGAAGCTGCTGAGGCCGGCGGCGACGTCCGAGAGCAGCTCAGTGTCGTTGCCGCCGCTGCAGTGCATGCTGGGAACTTTGGGGCTGGGCTCTGATGAGGAGGAGGAGGAGGAGGAAGGTTTGTTGTTGGCTGTCACGGTGTCGGCCTTCCTCTTCCTCTTCCGCCGGAAGTTCCCGTTGTCGAACATCTTCTCACAGTTTGGATCCAGAGTCCAGTAATTTCCTTTACCTGGAGGGAGGAAGAGGAGGAGGAAGAGGAAGAGGAGGAGGAAGAGGAGGAGGAGGAGGAAGAGGAAGAGAAGGAGGAAGAGAAGGAGGAGGAGGAAGAGGAGGAGGAGGAAGGTTAGAGACAAACAATGAACAGCTGTTTCTCTTCAGAACATAAAAGGGCACAAACAGCAGAGGTTCCTTCATCATCGTCTTCCTCACTGAACTCCCTTTAAATACATTATAATTGTATTAATTTAAAACGAAGTTTAATTAATCTGCGGTTTTTACTGTTTTTAGGTCGGTAGTTACTTTATTAATCCCCAAGGGGACATTTTTTCACATTTTTCTGCTGTTTTTTTATAACGTGTCAAACATTTTTGATTCAATCTTTATTTTTAAAGAAAAGTCTGAAAGTCTCAAATTAAAAGTCTCTTTCGGCCCAAACAGGAAGTAGCACATTAAACAGGCTGCTGAGGCGGCCATCTTTAATCTGACCAGAACACTGCATGACGTTTGTTTGGCAGTAACTTAGTTTGTTTTCTTTTTTTTGTTTGATTAAAATAAATCAGATTTAATCAGAGTGCATCGTGAATCTTTTATTTTAAACCTTTAAAACAACTTAGCCAATCAGCGCCTATTTCCTGTTATCGATGAGCACCTTCAAAATAAAAGTCTATAAAGTATGTATTTTAACATAAGAATAATAAACGTAATGAAAGCCTGTTGTGTTCAGTCTGCAGGCCATTCTGTTTCCCGAGGGGTGAAGTGGACGTTGTGTTCAGGTGTGCTGGTCTCACCTGGGCTTCGGTCGTCGCGGGCAACCTTCCAGAAGCAGTCGTTGAGTGACAGGTTGTGTCGGATGGAGTTCTGCCAGCCGGCCTTGCTGCGGCTGTAGAAGGGGAAGTTGTCGGAGACGTACCGGTAGATCTGGCTGAGCGTCAGCCGCTGCTGCGGCGCGCTCTGGATCGCCATGGCGATGAGGGCAGAGTAGGAGTACGGCGGGCGGACCAGGCTCAGCATGTGGTCCGTGGAGGACAGGGAGAACCAGGGCCCGCCGGGGAACAGGTGCCTCTGGAGGCCGTAGAGATGAGGGAAGAAGCCTCTGAAGGAGGGGGGGAGTCCCGCGGCCCCTGATGGGGGCCCCTGGTCCGGGCTGCCGCTGGGATAGACGGGGTCCGGGAACCACGGCAACGGGCCGGAGTCCGGAGGAGCCGGAGGGCTGTAGAGGCTGAAGTCGGACGGGTCGAGGCCCAGAGACGGAAGCTGCTGTTGGGGGAGGACGCGTCCGCACAGGGGGGGGGACAAACCCTGGACCGGCACAGAGGACGCCATGCTGTCTGTCTTCAGGCTGTCTGTCTGCTCTGTACACCTGCTGCTCACCTGAGACACTTATAGCCTGCTGCCCCGCCCCCCCGACGAGCCGATTGGCTGCTGAGTGTGTGTGAGTGGTTGATTTGAATAAGAACAGGTTGAATTCCTCCCCCAGGCTGATAAGAGCTCCAGGATTTAAGGCTGAGACGTGTCAACACTTCGTCTGACAAACAACTGATTGAGCCTCTTTTTACAGTTTCAGACGTTACGAGTCTCAAAGTCGCTGATTCACTCTGAAAATAAAACAAACTGTCGCTTCTCGGCTCCTTTATTTCACACCTGATTTACCTTTTCTGATTTATTTCATAAAGTGCAGCTGCTGGAAATAAAAGAACATTTCTGCAACGTCGTTACGTTACATCAGACCTTTTTAAAACCACAGATTATAATTCAATAAGTGTTTAATGATCAAATGATGAAGTTAAAACCATTCTGATGATCAGTTATTGGTTGTTGGAGTTTACAGTTTAAACATTTAAAGTTTCTGTACTCAAATGTTACAATTTGTTTTGATTTTCATTTTACAGTGATTGTTTGACTTTCTTTTTTATGTAGTTCAGACAAAACAAAAACTGATGACACAAATATAAGTTTATAAAAAGATTTAAATTGAAGGCAAATCTATCGTTTGTTTATTTTACATGTGCGTTTGTGGAAATCCATTAAATCCGTCATATAACTGCTGAGTAGCTCAAGTTTTACAGCGGACAGAGTTTTATTTTGAAACTCTCAACTATATCAGTGAAATAAAAATAAAAGTTCTAAGAAGCAGATCTGAGAATCTCCGTTAAAGGTTCCTGTTTGTCTTCAATAAAATATCCTGTAAGTCAAAAAACAAGAAGCAGCAAATGTTTAGAAAATTATGAGGAAACTTTCCAGGAAAATATCAGCTCAAATAAAATGTACTCTAAATATATTAAATGATTATTTTTTAATTATACGTTTTTGTTTGGTTTTTGACGCGACGTCACATTTCTATATAAATATTGTTATAAAGTTGTTTGGCTTCGAAGCTTCGTGCAGTTTGTTGAATCCAGAAATAAAAGAATCACTTCTGTATTTCAGGCAGCAGCGTTGGAACGAGAACATCCGACCGGTCGGAGACGGAAATCTGAACAAATACTGAAAGTCACGAAGGTGCACGTGAAAATGTGAAAATATATTACGTGGAAATATTTTATATTTTATAACATAACAAATGTTAAAACTGATTTTCAGACCAGAGAACCTCATTTATCATCTTGTTTTTTTGTGGCCTTCAAATAAACCTCGTGGTTTCGTACACGTGAAGTTGTGTTCAAATGATTCGTAGGAACGTGGCTACGACGCAACAGTAACTTTTTATTTTATTATTTTTACTGCAAAGAAAAACTACAAACCACGAAGTAAAACTCTACGTGAGTAAAACTTGTCTAAACTTGACTAAAACAAAATGTTAAGGTCGTAGATTCCACAGAACGACTGCGTTCATCTGGACTCTTTGAAATGTGAACGATTTAAAGACTTGAAAATAAAAGCAGCTTAATCGATTAATCAACGTCCACAAGTTGAAAGTGACTTCAGTTCAACTTCAGGAGCTTCGTGACCTCAAACAGAGACGCTGCTGTTTGAGGTGTCGGCCGACGCCATTGTTCTCCAAACACCCCCCAACACACCCGCAGTCAGCACGTCTACGTCAGCACGTCTACGTCAGCAGCTCGGTCCTGATCAAAGGACCCGTCGGCCTCCCGTCACTCACATTCTCATGTAAATGCTCTGAATGCCGACCGTTAAACGATCGCTTGAACACACCGGCAGCTCCGCGATGTCAACGCCGTCTGGATCTGACCGCCAGACAAACTTTCACCATGTAGAAAAGGGAATTGGTCTCCCCGGGGGGCCCCCGGGGGCCGAGACATCACGTAGGGGCCCCCGGGGGCCGAGACATCACGTAGGGGCCCCCGGGGGCCGAGACCTCATGTTCCTCAGGACGTTCCTCAGGACGTTCCTCAGGATATTAGGTACTTTAAAGAACAAACATGCATATAACTCCTCCCTCCACCCTCCATCCTCCATTATCCCTCCCTCCCTCCATCCATCCTCCATCCTCCCTCCCTCCATCCTCCATCCTCCATCATCCCTCCATCTTCCATCCTCCATCCTCCATCATCCCTCCATCCCTCCCTCCATCCCTCCATCATCCCTCCACCCCTCCCTCCATCCCTCCCTCCATCCCTCCCTCCATCCCTCCCTCCATCCCTCCACCATCCCTCCATCATCCCTCCATCCTCCCTCCATCCCTCCATCATCCCTCCATCATCCCTCCATCCCTCTATCATCCCTCCCTCCATCCCTCCATCCTCCCTCCATCATCCCTCCATCCTCCCTCCATCCCTCCATCCTCCCTCCATCATCCCTCCATCCTCCCTCCATCCCTCTATCATCCCTCCCTCCATCACTCCATCATCCCTCCATCATCCCTCCATCATCCCTCCATCCTCCCTCCATCCCTCCATCATCCCTCCATCCTCCCTCCATCCCTCCACCCCTCCATCCTCCCTCCATCCTCCCTCCATCCCTCCATCCCTCCTCCATCCCTCCATCATCCCTCCATCCTCCCTCCATCCCTCTATCATCCCTCCCTCCATCCCTCCATCCCTCTATCATCCCTCCCTCCATCCCTCCCTCCTCCCTCCATCCCTCCATCCCTCCATCCTCCCTCCATCCCTCCATCCCTCCATCCTCCCTCCATCCCTCCACCCCTCCATCCTCCCTCCATCCCTCCATCCTCCCTCCATCCCTCCATCCCTCCATCCTCCCTCCATCCCTCCCTCCATCCCTCCACCCCTCCATCCCTCCATCCCTCCATCCTCCATCCTCCCTCCATCCCTCCACCCCTCCATCCTCCCTCCATCCCTCCATCCCTCCATCCTCCCTCCATCCCTCCATCCCTCCATCCCTCCACCCCTCCATCCCTCCATCCCTCCATCCTCCATCCTCCCTCCATCCCTCCACCCCTCCATCCTCCCTCCATCCCTCCATCCCTCCATCCTCCCTCCATCCCTCCATCCCTCCATCCCTCCACCCCTCCATCCTCCCTCCATCCCTCCATCCTCCATCCTCCCTCCATCCCTCCATCCTCCATCCTCCCTCCATCCCTCCACCCCTCCATCCTCCCTCCATCCCTCCATCCTCCCTCCATCATCCCTCCATCCCTCCATCCCTCCATCCTCCCTCCATCCCTCCATCCTCCCTCCATCCCTCCATCCTCCCTCCATCAGTTGTTAGTTGACGACAGATTCGGACCCAAAACTTAAAAAGGTCTTGAGAGCAGCAGGACGTGTCTCCCTTCATAAAGATGGCCGACCCGTCGCCACAAAATATGGAAGACAAAATAATAAATCTTTGTAGTTTGTCATCAGTACTGAGAGTAAGTTTTCCTCATCTGACATTAAATCTGTTCGAAGTGAAGGCGTCTGAATATTTAGTTAAAAGACGTATTTCAGTTTGTGTTTCTAAATCAGTTCAGATGAACAAAGTCGCGACGATCAGATTTGACTTTGTCTGTTCACACTCTGCCAACGAGGACACACCCACCCACCCAGGTGATTCACACCTCCATCCTCCCTCACACCTGGGTGGGTGGGTGTGTTTGTGCGTACTTGTTCATCTATCTTTGTGAGGACCACTGTCACTATCAGACCTTGCGAGGACATTTTTTCTGGTCCTCAGTTTGAGACACAGGACTGATTGAGAGTTCAGGTTAGAGAGTCCTCACAAAGACAGAAGTACAAATGTGTGTTTGTGTGTGTGTGTGTGTGTGTGTGTGTGTGTGTGTGTGTGTGTGTGTGTGTGTGTGTGTGTGTGTGTGTGTGTGTGTGTGTGTGTGTGTGTGTGTGTGTGTGTGTGTGTGTGTGTAACACGACAGTTGGCGGTGGCAGCAGTAATCTTCACCCCGCGGTGCTTTCAAGGACGACGCAGACAAAACAACACAGTGTGAACTATATCTGTCTGATCACTGGGATTATTCTGGGAGAGGGGCTCATGGGAAAACGTAACTGAACACCTTTAACTGCCAAACCAACGCACTCTTAATGACACTAGAAGCATCAACAACGGGCCTCAGCCACATCGTCAGGACTCATGAATAAACCGATCCAGTCAGCGATACGGTCGGCCGGGTTCTGGTCTCTGAAGTTGGAAAAAACACAAGATAACGGGACATTTTCATTCTTGTCATTTGCACAAAAAAAAGTTAACGAAGTGAACAAACATCTGGCGACAGTAACAACCTGTTCAAAACAATCAGCTGATTTCACTAAGAAACAGCTGAACTCAAGTTAACAAGCAGTTAACAACACAAACAGGAACCTCGGCCATCGGCCGGCTTCCTGTCCCACCGAGCTCTTTGTCACGCCGACTAATCCGGCATCGACACGATGGCTCAATGTTCATGAAGGTGAAACATATTTTGTGTATCTGTCACGTGATTTTTCTCCACTTCAAAATGTAAAAGGCTTCTTCGGTCCGTGTCAAACTTTCAGAGTTTCACCAAAAGAGAGCATCTACATTTTCCGTAATTCGAATGACAAACAAACTAAAAACGTGAAACATAAACTTAATATAATGCAGAAATTTTAGGTGCAAATCAAATCATCTGGTCATATTTTGGAATAATAGGTTTTTGGTTGCAGTTCGTGTTAGTGACTTTTAATTCCACAATTCTTTGTGAATTAAGTAACAAACAATATTGATGCCAGATGATCATGTGTCCTTTGTGTTTTTATTCAAGATAAATATTAACTTTGCGTAATGCAGGCGGTGGTTTTGAGGCGGTCTTGTTTTTCATTCATTCTGCAAAGTTTTCTGTTGCGCGTTGAAGCCTCTTGAGGGCGCTAACGTGGCTGTATTGTTCAGAGCTGCTAACAACTTTAAGTAACTTTAAAAGAATAAAACATTCACATTTAAACAGACATTTTTAAACAACATAAATGACAGCAGCTGTGTGAGAAGAACTGCAGTTATGTTTCTGTTTAAAACATTTCTTCTTTGCTTCTTCAGAGAAACGCCGACACAGCTGAATTTTTCACGATGTTTTAATGAGGAAAGCTGAGTGACAAACAGCTTCATCACATTTACAGTGAATTAAAAAACACCCAAGACTGAATGCACAAAGAAAAGAAAAGTAAAGGATCAGGAGGTAAATACAATCACGAGACGTGTTTTTTTGAAGATATAAACGACCGTTTTTGCCATAGACATCTGTATAGTTTGAATGTGGAATATATGTGAACTAAAGAAATACAGGATTCATCCGACATCATGAAGTATCGACTAGAAATGAAAGTTTAAAAGCTCAAATACATTTATGAGTGGAAAAAAAATCTTAAAAGATCTGAAAGGTTTATCGTGTCAAACCCTTCAAACTTAAGAAAAGACAGAAATACCAATATTCAGAAAAAAGCGAATACAGCTTCGTGCAAAAATCTGACATTTTTCCTTTTGACCTTCCAGTGAACCGAAAGACGTTCAGCAGGGATGATTGTGACGCTTGAAATAAACATTCATCTAATTTCTGCCTGTCGGGCTTCCCTCTGGTTGGATCCGGTCAGGACCAGTTCTGTCCAGTCATGCAGTGTCCGGCCGGGTCCGACAGCAGACACTGGTTCTGCTGGGCAGAGCTTCGGTTTTTGGCGTCGATGAGGAGCAGAGGAGAGTGGGAGTAATGGCTGATGATGTCACCGACTGATGGGAAACACTGGACACAAAATAGTCATTATATTATACTGCCCTCTACAGACAAAACACTGTTACTACATATGATTATACTGCCCTCTATAGACAAAACACTGTTACTACATTTGATTATACTGCCCTCTATAGACAAAACACTGTTACTACATATGATTATACTGCCCTCTATAGACAAAACACTGTTACTACATTTGATTATACTGCCCTCTATAGACAAAACACTGTTACTACATTTGATTATACTGCCCTCTATAGACAAAACACTGTTACTACATTTGATTATACTGCCCTCTTCCGACTTTTGTCCTTTTTTTTTAGTTCCAAGTCAAATATACTGGTACTTTTAGAAAATATTTCACGTTCCCATTTCATAAATACGATTGGGATGTTTTACACGTATGTTTTACCTCCTGGACTTTCAGTCCGGTTCCCAGCAGGAACTGCTGATTCTGCTGCCGGATCTGGATGTTGTAGACTTTGTCCTGGTAGAAGACCATCAGGGTGAAGGGCTGGTTGGGCTGCTGCCGGGTGCTGTCCCTCACCAGGTACGCCCCGTCCTCAAAAGAGACGGAGACACACTGAGTCTGAACTGTTTCCTGTCTGTGAGCTCAGATCTGACTGAGTTACGACTGAGAGGACGAATTCTGTTACAAATCAGATCAATCGGCGTTTTAAAGAATCTCGATCTACTCGACTGTTGAAGATACGGAAAACTCTCACATCAAAGTCCTGTTTGATTCTGCTGCTGTGTTGCTGTTACCTTGTAGACTCGTTTCAGACATCCTTCAGCCTGACCGCGGGTCACTTTACCCACGTACCAACGAGGGTCCATCTCCTACACACACACACACACACACACACACACACACACACACACACACACACACACACACACACACACACACACACACACACACACACACACACACACACACACACACACACACACACACACATTAGGAGAAGAAGGATGTAGTAATCCCAGATCCCGTCAGGAGTTGTGAAAAGATTCAACAGCCGTGAGTAAAATCATAAAATCAGTTCTCCAACTTCTTGCTATAAAATGTACAAACATCAGGAGTAAAATATGAAGTCTTTGAAGTTTCAGTCCCCGTGTAAAAACAAATGTGTATTTGTGTGTTACCTTTGCGTATGCTGCTGTGGGCTGAGGAGGACGAGCCGACTGTCTGTGTTCGGCCATCGCTGCAAACACAAGACGCTCACGTTTTTCATCACTTCTGAGAACGTTACATTCACTTCATAACCGAACCGTAATCTAAACCAACCCTCAGATTAACTTTAACCAGAACCTAAACCGAACTATCGCCAACAGTTAGTGTTGTTGTCTTACCAGAGTGCAGTTTGTGAGGCAGAGAGCCTGCAGAGGGAACACTGGAAGGCAGACTGCTCGAAAACCAACAAAACAAATCAGATTATTGATCAAACGTGCCAGAAATATTCAACTAATCATCTCAGAGTTGTTTTTGAAAAAGTGAACAGAACAACGTCTCCAAGCCACGACTACAGAAATATGTTTGTATCAGAGAACAGTAAGTCACAGAGCGGCGTGCCTCAGGGCGCCATTCTCGGGCCATTATCTTTTTTTTTTTTTATTTGAATTTCCTTAGTTTTTATCTGTGAATTAAATGATTTTTTGTTTTGTTTTTTGTTTTAACTTATTATTTAATCAGGTTCATCTGCTTATGTGAAATGATTCAAAATACACAAACTTACCATACTACCTCATTTAAAAATAAGAAAAAAGGAATGGTTTGGAATTTGAACTACTCAGAAAGAAAATAAAAATAGCTTTTGTATGAATAAACCAAATTCTGCTCTGAAAAGAACATAGAATCTATCGGTATAATAAGGAAATTATTTTATTGTCAGTTACAGGATTTTGTGCTGTTTTTCTCAAAATCGTTCATTCTCTATATTGATGTCAAATGGTAAAAGCAAAGGGGTTAAATAAAAAGGTGAATTTACACACCTGTCTCCGTGACGTGGGGGGGCCCCGGGCAGTCCAGGGCGGGGGGGCAGCATTTTATTGTGGAGGGGAAAGGTGTTGTGTTTAGGAGCTGGAAATGACAAGCAGAATTTAAAGAATCACTGCAGTCGATACTGACAAAGACTCGTTTATCTGAGTCCATGGAGTCATCAGGTATCCTGATCAAACACAACTCTTCATGTGGACGGTAGACGAACACCAAAAGATTTATAAATCTCACCTTCATCGTGTGCTGGCTGATGAGAGAAGAGAAGTAAAAGATCAGAACTCAATCTGTATAAATTCTCCATCATAAAACAAATCTTAAAACTTTGAAACCGTTTGTAGACGTGAACGCGATCACCGACATCACTGCGATGAACTTATTTTCACTTGTTTACCTCAGTAAGACTTGTTTTTTTCATTTTTAATTTAATTTAACTCCTATAAATCCCATTTAATGTGTTTTTATATCCAGTGTTTTGTTTTTCATCTTAAAGTTTCTCTGTTGTCTAAAAACTAATTTGTGATCATCAAAATAATATTTTTAGAGTGACTTAAATGTAACTTGGCCTCATTCCCTGTTTGGATTATGAACTGTATATAAAAATGTTCGTAGTTTCCGGCAACAGAACCACATCATTTGCAAAAAGATGCCTTTCACCCTCCAAGAAAAGACCACGCAGGACTCTCAGTCCACAACAAAGACTGTATTAAGGTGGACCTAGTGTCCAGGTCTGAAAAGTGAAGCCTTACAGTGCAGTACCACTGAGGGCCACAAGGAGCTGGCTCCAAAAAAAACCTCTGGCTCCAATAGACTCCCTTCAAAGTGTGAATGTTTGCAAACACCAAATGCCCACACAATATTTAGGTAGCTACGTTTGTGCAGAGATTATTATGTTATTGTGACGACTATACAAATGAAAAAAAAAGCTGATGCACCGACCTCCCTCCTTCCATCGAACCTGTTGAACCAAACCACATTAAAAAAAAATCAGATTACTATAAAATACGTAGGTGAAGCATTTCAACAAGAACTGAATGAAAAAAAAATGTATAGTAGAAATAAATGTGATGAACTCTGAAATGACAAACTAAAGCTGACATGTATCTCTGACAAACTGAATAATAGATTTTGATGTGATGTGTTTGAGGACCTGTTGGGCGACGGCCTAGCGGAGGAGTTGCTCCTGCTGACGGAGGTGGAGGACGGAAGGACGACAAATGGTTTGGACCAGGCTGGCGTATCGGGGACGTCCGGCTGAGATCTGAACTCACAAACACATTGAAGGTACAAACCGATTATTCTAATTAATCAGTCCACAGTTAACGCGACCGTCTAAAGGACTTCTAAACAATTTAAAATGAGTTTAAGTTGTGGCTAAAATGTTCAGGTGAGCGCGTGTACAAACCTCCAGGATTGTGTCTCCGGCTGCAAGAAAGAAAAACAAATTAAAACAATAATATCCAAAAGTTAAAACTATTAGAAATACAAGTTATGAAAAAGTTTCAGTGCCCAGAAAGCGGAGTTCCTCAAGGTGCGATTACTCGTCCCCTTTTTGTTTTAAATTTTCTATGTTACTCACAATTAGTCAACCAGTAGATGACATAAACAAAGAGTTGTTTAAAAATATTAGTTTTTTTGCGGGAACTTTTTCCAGAAATTAAACAAAGAGTTTCAAATTTAAAATAAATAGAATCATAAGTAATCACGTCGTAGAATAATAATCAAACTGCACAGCAGAGAAAAAGCTGAAAATAATTTAATTCTCATCTTTTTCTTTTTTTTCTGAAGTGACAAAAGTTACAAAAAACTTCCTGAGTTGTAAAAGTGAAGTATCTTTCCAGAACAGACGGTCTGTGACTAATATAGAACAAAGGCTCCATCCGCCTTCAAAATAAGAGCTTTACATGCTTTTTAAATCACATTCATTCAACACTAAAACAAAGTTCAGTCTCTTCCAGCTCTTTTACAGGAAGTGTGAATATAAACTAATGATATTTAACACATACTGTTTAATTAGACTGACGATTAGTCGGCTTATTAACATGATCAGATCAGTGAAGTTAATCACCGTGTGGTTAAATAAAGTTTAGTTCAGGAAATATTAGCCTTTCTGTTGTTGTTGTTGTTGTTGTTGTTGTTGTTGTATACAGTTTATTTTCAAAAGAAATCAAACTAAGTGTGTTAAATAAATTTTGATTCAGAGGAAACTCACCCTGTTCACTGTGTTGCGTGGAGGTCCTGTGAAGAAGAGAAACAAAATCAGCTTCATTATAACATTGATACCAGTCACATGTTTGTGTGTTTGTTTATTACATTATTGTTGTTTGTTTTTAGGGAAGTCGGTAGCTGCTGCCCTCAAAAATTATGAAGAAAACAGATACTGAAGTCGGAGAAATATTAGAGAAGAAAAAAGATAAACGTGAGTAAAGAAATATAATTAAAATTGTAAAAATTCTATGTGTTTTCCTCCTTTGTTTTAATGCAGTTACACAATGACCCACTAGGTGGGGCTAATTTTGAAAAATGACAAACACAAAGTGGAGGGTTGCTGTAGAGATCAATAGTTTAAAAAAAAAAAGATGGAAACCAGGCTGTGGTTTACCTCTGACGGGGGACAGATTGGATCGGGAATCTCTGCCTGGTTTGTTGCCACGAAAGATCTGCGGCGGCCCGGAAGGAACTGAACACCAACACACCAGACATCAGGGTCACATGACCTCAACAGGCTGCCACATGTTCACTGAATGACTGAGGAAGTCTTTAGAAGATTGATTGATAAAATAAATTATTTTAAGTTTCACGCTGAAATAACAGCAACAGAATTGTGTGAGCACTTCCTGTCTGCAGTGCATCATGGGAGTTCAGACAAACATCATTGATCTCTGTGATACTGAAGGAAACTTAAAATCAGACAGATTCTCAGGCAGCTTCTGAACTGTCTTCTTCTCTGGCTTCTGGATGGATTTCTGGAGGTTTGTTCTGGATGCACGTCAGAAATGATGACATCATCAGGAAGAGAAAGTCACACTGGACCAGAACACGCGTGTTTCATGAGTTCTGACCCGGAGAAGGAGGACGGTTTCTGTCTTGTTGAAAGTCTGTCACAGAACGAGGAGTTAAATCTCCGGAGCACCGTGAAGATTTCACCTCCACCTCCTGCGATGCTCATCTGTCTGACTGACCACGTCTATTTGTGTTGTCACGGCAACGTTTACCCGTACGCCTCACAGCAGGTGGTTACTCACGTTTCCCTGATGGTCTTCCACCACGGTGGGGGGAGGGGTCTCTTCCGGAGGGCGACTCTCCAGGCTGAAAAAAGTGAAAAAACTAAAACATTTGACATTTTAAAATATTTTTATAATAAAGTCTATTTTACTGTAAATTGAACCTTGTGGCGCCCTCTGTTGTTTGTTTAGGGGGGTTTCCACACCTGAACATCCACCTCTATTAAAGATAAAACTCACCATCCGGGCTGACGGAGCTGACAGGGTGGAGACGGGTGGGCGGGGACACACAGCAGGGGGCGGGCCTCTGGACGACAGGTGGCTGTCTGAACACAGACACACAGTCAAGTTTTTTTTTTACATCTTTTCTATTTCATATATTTTATCCAACTTAATTCATTTTATTTTTACATATGTTAAATCTAAAACACAAACATATTCGTGTTTTTCGGCTTTGTGTGTTTTCTCCGCATTTTAAACTTTAGAGAATGTCTTTCTGTCCAACCTGGTGTCGCGGAGAAGCGTGTAATACACCTGCCCGTCCACTAGGAGGAAGCGTTGCAACGTAGCGTCTTTACCTGACGAGACAGCTCAGTGTTACAAGAAAACTAAACCAGGTGGAAACCCACGTGGTTAAAAGACGACGTCACCTCCCAAACTCGAACGGTTTACGTCTCCGGCGTCCTTTGTGCCTCATTTTATGTCCTCAGTCAAAGTTCAATTGTCACATGACCCGCGTCTGTTTACGTTCGTGTTTTTAGTACTTCTAAACGATGCTAGGAGCTCCTGAGTGGCCGGGCAGATGTTTTACGTGATACCGGGCTGTTCTTTCTGCGGTTTATTCGAAACATTAATAATAATTTATCGTCCACGTTGACGGACGAAGGTACCGATGTAGTCGCCGTCCCCGATGGGCAGCGTGGGACACAGTTGAGGGAGGTACTCCGGAGGTTCGGAGGGAGGCGGCTCGTAATCGTTGGCCCCGTCCAGGTCCTCGTTCGGGGACTCGTAGTCGCCGCCGCTGCCGTCATCGTCCACGCTGTACGGACTCTCGTAGTCATCGTCGAAGTCTTCATCGTCCTGACAACGGAAAACAGAAAAACACATTTGTTCTGAAACTTGATTTATGTTCCGTTTCAGTCTGAAGACAAAAAGGTTTCGAAAGTAGAAGTAGAAGATGTAAAATATAAATACAAATAAATGATCATTTATTTATTAATTATGCACTTATGTATTCATTTATTAGGTCAAATTAGGATTTATTATTAATTACACAATATTATTGTGTTTATGTTGGAAAATGTGACTCGTGCTGGACATTTATTTCCACACTGATAATCAATAAATCAATAAATAAGACAGAAACAGAAGAATAAAAACAGGTCAGACTCACGAACTCGTCTTCGCCCCATCCCTGAACCTCGGCGCTCGTATCTGCAGACATCAACATGTTAGCAGCTCAAATGTCAATGTATGCACAATTCACACATACGTTTATTTAATGTGCTTATTTAGATAGAAGATCAGCTTTAACTTAAAAGTCATGATGGGAAATTCAAACCAGAGTAGAAGATAATAAAATCCAGTGATGATACTCGATGTTTGTTTGGATCCGTAAAATATCGTATGTGGAGTATTTAAATTTATATTTGTGTTTCTATTTTAATACCAACATGTCTTATCTGCCGTTTTTATTATCATATTATTAATAACATTAATACTGATTGAGTGCCTGTATAAAGTTACACCGTTGGTCGGCTAAAGACAGTGACTTCCTGTATCTGTTTCAAATTAAAAGCTTTCATTTCAAATTAAAAGCCACCTAGTGTTTCACACGCGGTCCACCATATAGAAAGCTGAGCGCTCATCTTGTTGGTTGAAGTATTTTAGTGAAATATTTTCCTCCTGTTAAAACCACTTTGTAACTTTGTTTTGAAAAGTCCTGCATTATTAAACTCGACTTAAAATTTGGTCGCAGGTTGTGAAAATCAAATTATTTTTAACTTTTGTTATGAATGTTAAAATGGATTTAATAAGAGATTCAAAAATCTATTTAGATTTTATTAAATGCTCTTGAACTCCCTTCAGGACAGCAGGGTGAATAAATGTATAGTGAAGTATATGATACAGTATAATGTGAATTTAAGGAATATAACATAATATAACATCACAGTAAAACCTGGAAGAAGAAATAAATTCCTACCTGGTTCGTGATATTTGGGCGTCGACCTGTGATGGAGAGAACCACACAGAGGAAGGTTTGAGAAACTCGATCTGAAACTTCTTCACCGAATCATAAATAAGACTTTTATCACCATACAGAATAAAATGTAAAAATAAATGTACCCAAAGAACAACAGAAACCAAACAATAAAGCCAACAGTCATTTTATTTTATGTTTGACATTTATTATACGAGTTTTGAGAGAAAACTCTTTGTAGCAAAAAAACTAAAACTTCTGTCTGCTGGAGAAAAGAAAAAATATCCAACAAAAAAGATTAAAAGTTTAATAATTATTCATAAATTTGAAGAATAATGATTTCTTGCTCTGCGGTGCTGCAGCTTTTTAACGTTTTACAAACACGTCGCTGAGTTTGCTGCCGTTGAAAACAGTTTGTCGGGAAGGTGAACGTACTTTTTACTAAACAGGCCTCTTCTCTCCTCCTTCTTGCTGATTTCGCAGCTGATCTTGGAAATCAACCTGCAGAAACGTAAACACACGTTCAAATGGATGAAAACACTCCTGCGTCCACTTACTTTTGAACCCCTGAAATTTGAAAACGATGTGCTAAAACACTTCCTGTGTTCATGTAAATCTGCTTTTTAATTCGCTGCTAAACTCGTTCTACGAGCAGCGCTGAATGAAATGTTGTGGCTGCAGTACCGCGCTGCAGCAGCAGGGGGCAGTACTCACGGAGCATGCAGTTTGGGGAATCTCTGGAGGTCGTTATCACTCAGATTCTGAAAAACAAACCCAGTGTGACGACATCGTAACATCCAGAGCTTCCACCTTTCCATCCAACAGGATTTCACCGATGAGTTTGAAATCGTAATGTTTTGATTTTGTTCGTGAACTCACCACGAATCTGGAGCCGCTGATGGAGTTCTTCAACACGACTTTATCGCAGCCGGAGAGACTCATCTGAGAAGGAAAAGCAGTTCGACGCGAGTCCTGATTTACTTCACTGCACTTTGTTAATATACAAACATTTACTACTGCCGAGCAAAAACGGGATGTTCTTCTTAATATTCATGATTATTTGTCTCACATAGTAAACAAACACGGACTTCATCAGTTTCTATGCAGATGACACACCGTTGTTTGAATTTGGTTCTTTAACCAAAGCTGATTATAGTCATAGTCATATAGTACATCGAGGGACGTTCAACACTTGAAGCTTCCAGCTATCATAAGCTCACATTACCCAGCAACCTCAGCTAGTTAGCTAAACCGTCAGTAACCAGGATATTCCTCTGTGACATTTAGGAACAATGTCAAGGATTTGTTGAGGTGAGACTGCTAACATTCACGCTACCACCGAATCGACCACGTTAGCTTGGCTGTTGAGAACAACGTTAGGTTTCTGTAGGATGAAGAGGAGCATCAACCGAAGGAAGTGACCATATTTGGACGAGCTGGGGGAGGAGCCAGCGGTGGATCTGACTGATCGGAAACCTGACGATACTACGTCCCGCCCACCGATAGCTATAACCTGACTGCACCACAGGCCTGTCAATCAAACAGACACGCCCCCAAAACAGGTCTTCTTGAATCTTCTTTTCTAATGAATGAGGGATTATTTTCAGATGGACCTCCAGAAAACTAAGAAGAAGGAGTGACTTTAGCTAACAACACCGAGATAACTGATGGACACATTTTATTCACTTTGGATTTGATGAGAGAAGTTGAATGGGAGTCTATGGAGCCGGAGGCTTTTTGGAGCCGACCTCTAGTGGCACTCGCTGGTATTGCAGCTGAAGACACTTCTGAAGGCCTTCGTGACCACAGAGGTCACGGTGACGGGTCGGCAGTCTGTAAGTTCTGCAGGCTTTATTTTGATGATGATTGTTACGTTGTCTAAACGCCGTGACGCCTGACGACCGGCTGAAACACGCCGACAGAACGCAGACTAACCCAGAAACCCACCAGGAACCCGAACAAACACGAAGGCCGGCGACAGATTGAAGGTGTGACGGTACGGACGGAGGCCTCACCGTTTTCAGGTAGTCGGCCAGCTGCTGCGGGCTCCACCCCATCACCTCCGACCGGGGAGGCACTCGGTCTGAGCTCATCCTGCGACTTCCTCACTCGGTCGATGTCAAACCCAACTCTTGGTTTCTGTTCTACGTAGACGCGACCAACATCTGAGACAAGGACGATCAGCTGCAGACTCTTTCAGGGTTTTATTCTCCGTCTTGGCACCTCCTTCTTCCTCCGCTCGACTCTCGACGGCCTCGTTGCCCCACCGCTCCTTCCTGCGAAATGTACAAAAACCAAACTTCTCCGAAAGACGAACGAAGTGCCGACTGTCTTCAGCTTTTACTTCCTCAAATCACCTTGAAACTGAGCGAGGGTCTTTGTGACTGAAGAAAGTTGAACGCAGCGGGCAGAGATGTCACCCAGGACCCAAAATGGCTTCCTCCTTACTCGTTCTCACACTTTTTTTTATTTTTACTCCTTCAATGTGTCTATCTGTTTTCCCTCCCTCTGTCTCTGAGGAAATGACTGTGCAGTGGGGGGTGGGGGGGAGGCCTTGAATGTCTTCACCCCCCCCCCCCTCCCCATGCCTGACCACAGAGCGGAACAGCCGCTGCAGCTGCACCCACTCACTGCAAACAGGAAGACGCAGACTCTGGATCAGTCTGAGAGCTCAGTCGCAGCGCCGACGCAGCATTCAGCGCTGATCTCACGTCAGTTCATCATCAAACTTGTTTTACTGCACGACATTTATTGGACAAATGAACAGAACTTGCAACCAACCATCAACCATCAGTGATGTCATCAACCATCAGTGATGTCATCATCCATCAGTGATGTCATCGTTGGTTTGTGAACGTTATGAATCCTCCAGTTCAGATTCTGTCCGTCACCATCTTTGGTTTGAAACAGGAAGTGACCATATTTGGACGAGCTGGGGGAGGAGCCAGCGGTGGATCTGACCGATCTGATCGGAAACCTGACGACACTACGTCCCGCCCACCGATAGCTGTAACCTGACTGCACCACAGGCCTGTCAATCAAACAGACACGCCCCCAAAAACAGGTGTTCTTGAATCTTCTTTTCTAATGAATGAGGGATTATTTTCAGATGGACCTCCAGAAAACTAAGAAGAAGGAGTGACTTTAGCTAACAACACCGAGATAACTGATGGACACATTTTATTCACTTTGGATTTGATGAGAGAAGTTGAATGGGAGTCTATGGAGCCGGAGGCTTTTTGGAGCCGACCTCTAGTGGCACTCGCTGGTATTGCAGCTGAAGACACTTCTGGATCGGAACCATTTTACAGACCTGAAGCTACGAACTCTTTTAGAAACAATCTGTGGATAAAACACAAAACTCATCCAAAGTTTCTGCTGTGAAGATGTTCTATAAGAATAATTCTTTTGAACACAGTTTCTAAGTAGCCTCTATATTTATTTACATTTTGTCAGTTTGGTGCTGTTAAAAGCAGCTGAATTATCTCCCAGCAGCTCCTGGCTGCAGTGCATCATGGGTATTCAGACAGTCATCATCGGTTGCTGTGATACTGAAGGAAATCTAAAAACAGACAGATTCTCAGGCAGTTTCTGAACTGCTGTCTGAGTGAAGTTTATTAGTTTATTGTGGATATAAATCTGAAGTCCTGAATGAGTCGAACATTTTCATTTAACACTTCACGGCTCTTCAGGTTTCTTTTTAAAAGCATTGCTGGAAAACTTTTGTCTGCTTCCTCCTCTGTTGGCTATGACGCTGCTTCTGGGAGAGAGGTGCATTCTGGGAGCACAGATGCAGAAGAAGCAGGTGATGGTGACAGTCTGAAGATGCAAATCAGAAGCATCCTGCCTCTGAAAGTTTCACCTTCATCCTGTTAAACGCTTTCATTAGTGAAGAAGAAGAATGTTCAACTTGTTATGCGGTGTTTCATTTCATTTCCTTTTTTATTTTATTTTTTTGTTTAATTTCCAGCTTTATAAAAAAACAGAAATATTTGAGAATGAATCAAACATCCACCGGTTGTCTTACTAAGGAGAGGAAACGAACCCAACTTCCTTATTCCTGTCGATCAAACTGGTTTCAGAGAACAAAAAATTAACTTCTCTCAACGTCAGACGAAGAAAAATCCCCGAAACCGTCTTGAACGTCTTCCTGACACGAAGCAAATTAGTTTTACGTCTCTAAAATAATTTAGCGCTTTTCCGTCCCTCCAGGATTTCACTTTTTACATTTGATGTGATTGTGATCATGAATGTTTTTGAGGATAGTTTTCCAAGAAATGGTGTAATTTTTAGTTTTTTTTTACCACCTCCCTGCTGAAGAGAAACATGTGGTGACTTCCAGTGAAAATATTCTACTTGAAATGTGTTTTTCTTTCTGCGTTGAACTTGAAAAGTGTCCAAAATTGTTGTATCTTTACAGAAAAGACCGTCTGTGACTGGAATATAGAATAAAAAGGTCCCTGAAGGTATCATGTTTTATGTGGTGCGTTCACTGACACATGGCAGACAACAACGATTAGAAATAAAAATAAAAAAACTGTTTATTATAATCTGGATTTCTCAGCATGCCTTTTCCTGATACATCATCCAACATGAAACTGACTTCAGCGGCTCTTCGCACGTTTCCTACGCCAGACCTCCAAAATAAAAGATTCAGGTCCAGTTTGCTGTAATAAAATCTTCCAGTTCTGCTTTATTTTGAAGGGGAAAAAGTTCAAACATCCTCTAAAAGTCTCTGAAGTTTCAAACAAACAAAAACAAAACAAGAAAGACATTTTCTAATTTTACGTGGGACCTTGAACGCGTCCATGTCGGACTCTTAAGAGGAAACTTCAGCCGTTTGTTTTTTTGGTCTCGTTCCTTCACCGTCGACAGGAAACCGTCTTCCCGTCTGACCTTCGACCTGCTGCGTTCACGGCTCGCAGGATTTCTAACACAGAGTAACGTTCATGTTGTCGGTGACAGGAAGGATAAAACTACCAAAATAAGAGCCTGGCTGTGGATACCAAAGTAAAAGTCTGAACCAGGACTCCTCCTGGTCTGCAGCTGCACCTGACGGAGGCGGGCGGAGACCAGCTTCCTGTGTGGAGGTCGAGTGACACCGCGGAGCGTCAGTGACTCTTCTTGGACGAGCCGAAGCCGGAGAACCCCATCACCGCCGCCATCTCGTCGTCCTCCTCGAAATCCACGTCCTCCTCCGCCCGCCGCTTCCTCTCCTTCAGCTTCTCCTTCTTGTAGGCCTTCGCCTTCTCCTCCTGACAACGACAGCAACGCGGTCACACGAGCAACACCGACCAATCGGCTTCACAGTGTCCGAGCAGCAGGGGGCGTGGCCTCCCTCTCTCCCTCCCTCCCTCCCTCCTCACCTCCTCCCGCAGCTCCTTCATGCGCTCCTCGAAGTCGTACTCCTTCTGCTTCTCCTCCATCTTTTTCTTGTTCACCTCAAAGCGCTTCTTCACCTGATCGAGGGATGAGCGCTCGACCCGCATCGACATGCCCAGATTCCTCTGGTCTGTTCCCAGACACACAAACAAACAACAGGTAAACAAACACACAAACAAACAACAGGTAAACAAACACACAAACAAACAACAGGTAAACAAACATACAAACAACATGTAAACAAACACACAAACAAACAACAGGTAAACAAACATACAAACAAACAACATGTAAACAAACACACAAACAAACAACAGGTAAACAAACATACAAACAAACAACAGGTAAACAAACACACAAACAAACAACAGGTAAACAAACACACAAACAAACAACATGTAAACAAACACACAAACAAACAACAGGTAAACAAACACACAAACAAACAAACAACAGATAAACAAACACACAAAAGGTAAACACACAAACAAACAACCGGTACACAAACACACAAAAGGTAAACAAACACACAAACAAACAAACAACAGGTAAACAGACAGCTTCCTGTTTACAAACTTTTTGGACAGTATTGTTAATATTTTGGTGCTTCGAGCTTCGTTTAGCTTTGTTTTGTTGACGTTATTGTGATGTTTACAGTTCGTTTCAAAATCTGACTTCGGGGGTTTATTTATATTATCGTCATGACGACGGTGACGCTCGTTTTGAGATGTGTTTGTTTATCGATTATTTATCTAATCGTCTCAGACGTGAACTCACGTTTCTTTCCGTTGATGTGATCCAGGAAGTTGATGGAGTCTTTCACCACACAGTCGCAGACGTTACAGTAATAACTGCAAGAGAAGAAGAAACCAGAGCAAGACGACGAGAGGTCAAAGGTCAAAACGTCTGTCTTTTTTTGTTCATTTCTCTAAATCATTCAGAGGAAGTGAGTTTCACAGTAAAACGTCCTACCCGCCCATCTCGGCCTGAGGAGTGGTTTTGGTGATGACGATGGTCTTCCCCAGTTTGGACTCCAGATCCACTTTGTAGTCTCGGTGTCGCAGGAGGTCCCGCTTGACCGGCGGAGCGATTTTCCCTGAAAGAGTCGAGGATTAAAGACGATGAAGGAAATAAACGGGAAGTTTTAAATCATCAATTAAACAAACTGACTCCGTAAATAAAAGACAAACAGACTAAAATAAAGGAAGCAAGGAGTGAAACCACGGTGGACCTCCTCACCATCTCGCCTCTCGCGGTCCCTCTCCTCCGCCAGACGTTTCTGAGCGAGGTTCTCGTACTCGTCTTTGTCCCATTTCCGACGGAAGTCGTTCTTACTGGACTGTAAGAGAAGACGGAGACGCCTCAGAGACACGTCAACAGACACACTTCCTGCTTGTCTGTTTAACATGAAGCTGATCAGCTGGAAGTATTGATCCGTCGTCAATGAGTTTAACAGTCCAAGTTTAACAGGAAGATATTTCTCGAGCTCAAATCAGTTCTTTAATTGCGCTGCATCGTGTTTTCACCGTCTCACACATCCTGTCATGATGTTTACAACTTTACAACATAATGTTATATTGGTTTTATTCTATGAAAAAAAGCAGTAAATCTTTAAAATTTGAAAACATCGGTTAATAAATTGTTTTGTCGTTGTTTGGTCGAAATGATCGATGATCAAAACAGCTGCTGTTTTATTTTCTGCTTTTAATCTGAAAGGCCGGAAGTCTTACTGTTGTTGCCGGTCCAGGGCTAACAGGCTAACAGTTAGCAGTGTTATTCTGCTCCCGCGCAGCAGCAGACAAACACAAACTCACTGATGTCAAACGGACGTTTAATCAGACCGTTAAAATCCGTTAAAATCCGTTAAAATCAGCTCTGAATGTGAAATCCAACCGGAAGTGTTCACATTGTTATTAGCTGGCAGGCTAGCTGTCGTTAGCGGCTAGCTGCTACCGGATCCGTTTTATTGGTTTTATTGGTTTTATTCCCGCTGCGCGTGTTGATCAAAAACCTTCCGGACATCAACGTCGTTTCAGATCATCAACAAAACAAAAACAACCTGAGCAACTCACCCCGCTGCCCGACGCCATCTCGTTCACTCGCTGACCGGAAACGGCTGCCGCAGCCTGAGCGTCCGGTTTTAGAGCTGAGCGGTGAACAGCGCCCCCTGAAGGACACGACGTGTAACAACATGTAGAAACAGATTCACGAGAACAACCATGAAACCAATGACAGACAAGAAGTTCGTTTATTGTCATTTGCCCACAAACAGGTACACAGCTGAACTATTAGTGTTGTCATCAGACCACAAGATAATAAAACACGTTTAAAAAAAATACAAAAAAGTGACAGAAACACGCTTATTAAAATAAGAAATGACAGATAAAACTCATAAATGGTCACAACTCACAAAATAAACAAAAGATAAAGAGTGATAAACATTTTCTTCAGGCTGTTCTTCATCAAAGCATTGTGTGTGTTGATATTGTCCCGTTATTTTTGAAAGAAAGTGCAGATTGAATTTGATCAGGAAGCTGTTTCAGTTTGGAAATACTGGCAAATGTTTTAGAAATATAAAATAATTCATTCACATTTCATAAATTAAAGTAATTGAGCATCTGAAGATTAAACGGTTATAAAGATGTGTCATGTGATTCCCACGTCACCTGCCCACCTCTCGGACCGGAAGCGGCTCAGGTGAGGGAGGCAGCCGCCGCAGGCCCCTCCCCCCTGCAGGTGCAGCTCATTAAAAAAGCTGTGAAAGCGGAAAGATGGAGTCTGTCTGTCTGAAGTGAAGGCGCCAAACTCAAAGTGCAGAAATGTCACGGAGCGGAGTGGAAACGGCAACGCAGAGCCCGCTGCTCTCCTCCAGGTCTGTAAGAACCAGAACCAGAACCAGAACCGAGTCCGCCGAGAGGCAGGCTTCGGCTGGACTCTCCAAACCGGGACAGTCCAGTTAAATGCTCACCTGCAGCTGATCAGAGGAAGCGGACCAATCAGAGTTTAGATCCCCGCAGCTGGGAAAGTAGTTCTGATTTAAACTTTCATAATATTTAAATTGTTTTGGTTTTTTTTTTTAGCGTTAACCGTTTGGTGTTTAAATTACTTTAACCTTTTCCTGTGTTTTGTTTTCCATTGAAATGAACAATGTAACTTTGGCCTTAATGCTGCTCAGTTATTCTGCAGTTTTACATTAAAATCCCGTTTATTTTTTTAGCCTACATTTGTTGACGTTTTGGGAACTTAACTTGGCCGAATTCTCTACCAGAAGCTCCCGTTTGAAATGTAGTCATGACCGTGCTGACAAGTATCACTGGACACCAGCTTTCTGAAAGAAATCTAAAAACGGGAAGATTCTCGGGCAGGTTCTGCGGTTATAAGGAGGGACTTGTTCTTGGACGAGTTCTAAGCAGATTTATGGACGTTTATTAGAGTTTTTGATTTCCTCACAAAGTGGAAGTCACACTACATCTAAAAATGTGTTTTTAAGCAAATGGACTGTTTTCTTGCTCAAGTTCAAACCTCTGAGGACAGACTGTCAAACTTCCTAACGGAACAAACAGCCCAAAATCTAAAAGCCGGCTCAGTTAAATGAAAATATTAAGCAGCCTCGGGGTCACCGGCCTCCAATCAACCAGCAGCAGGGTTGACATCAGCGACTGATGGGAAGTATTTGGTTTCCAGTCAAGACTACTTAGTGTATATGTACATTGAGTATTTACATTTGTGCTTTTCCACATTGGAGAATTATTTTACTACAACTTACTTTTAAAGGACTCTTTAATACACAAACAGAATTACTTTGTCTCTTTGTAGTTTTGTATCTTTGAAGCTTCTTTCACACGATGGGATGTTTGGGCCGTTTGAGCTGCAAGTTAACAGTCACGAGGGAAATGTGGTGAAATCAGTGGTTCTCGGTCTAAACTTGAGGTCTTTCAGTGTGATGCTGCTAGGAGATATGACAATGAACCGACCAATCAGAATACAGCATGAAATGATGCAGTTTATGGACGTTTCCTGAACGACATCTTTTAAATAAAGTTAAAAAATTGTACACAAATCAAAACGATGAAGGTGAAAGTAAAAATAAAATTAGGAAAGAATAACAGCTTTATTTTTTAGATGGATAGGTAGATGGATAGATCTGACGCAAATAGGTTGAACAATCAAAATCCAAGGGGCGCTGTGCCACCTCTATAGCTCCGCCCCTAGATATTTAGTCATATTAGCAAACTTTATTTTGATTTTTCAACAGTACAGACTGAAAACTTGGTTTAACTGATTCAAGCTATCAGGCAAAAATAATCCTGTTAACTCTCATCCAGATCATTTGGTTTACTGTCATGAAACATTTCTAAACGTAGGTACGTTGAGAGCTGCAGCCTCGTCGATCATTAAAACAGACGATCTGATGTCGATGCTTTTTCTTTTTTTGTCTTTTTTTTTTCAGCTTCTGTTTCAGCCCGTTGTCGTGTGTTTGTGTGAAGAGCTGGTCGACGGCCATGTGGAACAGCCTGCCGGACCCGCTGCTGGCCGCCACCTCCGGATGCTCCACCCCCGAGCCATGGCTCCTCCCCGGCTGCAGTTCAGTTTACGACAGCTTGGTCAGGTAGGAAACACACCTGGGTTACTTTTCTCATGTCCCCTACAGGCAGAGACAGGAACTACAGGAACACTGTCCCCTACAGGCAAAGACAGGAACTACAGGAACACTGTCCCCTACAGGCAAAGACAGGAACTACAGGAACACTGTCCCCTACAGGCAAAGACAGGAACTACTAAAAGCCTCCATAAATATGAGCAAACAATCTCGTTTTAAAAGAAGAAACATCTCAGTTGGAGGTCTTTCCGGTATCAAACAATCGTACACCTGACTTCCACATCTGCAGAGAAAAGATGTTTTTGCTGATAAGTGTCTTGTTGTCGTCACAGTAACGTGTCTCCGATCCCGTCTCCTCCTGCTGCGATCGGCCTGCAGGGACGAGAGCGAGTCGCCAGCAGCAAACTTCGCAGGTTTTTATTTTAATCCATTATGTTGCACTTTAAATGAAAGAACACTTCGCAGATAGTTTCAAGACCCAACATCCCGTAGCGTAACTTGGCCTAAAACCTGGAGACAAAATTATTTCTGCAAAAAAGTATACGAGACAATTTTTCTTTTATATCATAGAATTTCTGGAGCGTGAAGAGGATTTTGCTGCAAACACCCTTGTTGTTTTCTTCCTGCAGGCCGTCCATCCTGGAGCGCTGCATCCTCAAAGTGTCCACCAGCAGTGTGGCGGTGGGGACGGACGACGTGGACAAGAGGTCGGTACAACGTCAAGAAACGGAAACTTTGCACACAGTTAAAAAGAAACATTAATTTTAAATGAATCCGTAACAATAAACAACCCAAGGTTGGAGGAGAGATTCTTCTGAGTTTGCCGTTGACCTCTGGTGTCCCTGCAGATCCCCCCTCGGCCGTTGCTACCCGCGCCTGCCGGACCCGGCCAACACCGAGACCAACGCTGCGGTTCTGAAGAGGCGGCAGAAACAGATCCAGTACGGCAAGAACACCAGCGGCTACCAGAGCTTCCTGCAGCAAGTCCCCAAGTGAGTGAACTCCTTCAGCTGATACTGAGACCTCCGCGTGTTGGCCCCGCCCACACCGACCTGACGACCCACCGACCGACCGACCGACCTGACGACCCACCGACCGACAGGATGACCGACCGACCGACCGACCAATCTGCTTGATCTGCGTTCATTCCTATCTGATGATCGACCGGTGGACTGAATCGCAGACCGACCGACCTAAGAACTTATCTCATGATTAACTGATGAACCCGTTGACTTTAAGACCAATTAACCTGCCGACCTGATGACCGACTGACCTTTGAACTAACCAACCAGCTGATCTCTCTCTACCGGACGACTGACATACCGACCAAACGCCAAACCTGTCGGTGATGATACTTTGTCTGATGTACGTTTGCGACTCCGATTTCCCCTCCTCAGACATTTGAGGGATCCTAAGCTCCACCCGTCCACGCCCAACAAGTACAGGAAGTACAGCCGGCGCTCCTGGGACATGCAGGTGCGTCTGTGGAGGCGAGCGCTGCACCTGTGGGACCCCCCAACCGGCACCCAGCTGGATGGCGCTGACACACCGGACCCAGTGGAGCAGCTGTAGGTGGAGACCGGAGACTCTTTACGAATGCTTGTTAACGTAGTCGCTTTTGCTGTCGTTTAAGATTTCTGATTTTACTTCTGGATTAACCAATTACACGTTTGGGGTTTTGATAACGTCAAGAAATGTTATTCTGTATATTAATTTCAAATTAATGTCTTCAGGCATCTTGTTTTTCTGAAACTGAGGTTAGATATCTTCGTTATTGTACAGCGGACAGAATATTGTTTTTGTCTGAAGCCTCGAGTTCAGTATTTCGAGTGTCGCCATCTTGTTATTTTGCAGCCAGAAGTGACCATATTTGGACGAGCTGGGGGAGGAAACACTGCCCGTTATACCGGAAACCTGACTGCACCGCAGGCAAACCGGTGGATGTCTCATCCAGGTGGGATGGAGTGCCTAAAACAGGTGTGGCACTGTACCGTGTTGGTGGAGAGGGAGTTGAGCCCGAAGGCGCCGCTTTCGATCTATGCGCCGACCCTCACCGATGGTCACCGGCTCTCGGTCGTGAACTAGATCGCGGCTGAAATGAGTTTCCTCTGTAGGAGGCCGGGCACATCCTTGGAGATCTGATCAGGAGCTCCGACATCAGGAGGGAACTCAGAGTAGAGACGCTACTCCTTCACGTCGAAAGGTTCGGGCATCTGATCAGGATCCTCTTGGGCGCCTCCCACTGGAGGTTTTCTGGGCGCGCCCAACTGGCAGGAGACCCAGAACATCTGGAGGGATTATATCTCCTAGCTGGTCTGAGAACTTCTCGGGATCCTCCAGGATGAGCTGGAAGATGTTGCGGGGAGAGAAGTCTGGAACAACCTGCTCGATCTGCTGCCACCGCGACCCGATCCGGATACACGGAAGAAAATGAATGGATGGAGAGAACTTGATGCTTTTTTTTTTCAATGGGAGTCTATTGGAGACCCCTAGTGGTCTTCTGTGATATTACACTTTGAGGATTAATTTTTCAGACCAGGAAGTTGCATCCACTTTTACATGCAGTCTGTGTTGGGGGGGGGGGGGAAGCAGGGGTCAGATGATGAAATGAAATCATCTGATTTCTTTATTTCCTGTAGGCAGAGTCAGCTCGCGAAGATGACCTCTGACCTGTGTGAGGATGGAGGAGACAGGCAGAGAGAGAAGGAGACTCCAGAAGCCTCTAAAGCCTCCTCTGTGTCTCCTCTGTCGGCCGTGGAGCTGCCCGGCGCCTGGACCGTCCCGCTGTCGCTGGTAGGAGCGATCGACAGATTCAAAGTAACAAAAGTAAAATGCAGAATTAAACTGTGCAGCAGCGCCCCCTGCTGTGTGGACGCAGGTGTCTACATGTGAAACAAGCTGCGCTTTTATTATTTGTTAAAATATCTTTTTGCCTCGTAAAACTTTAGTTTTTCTACTAGATATATGTAGAACTACAAAAAAAACAGGTTAACTTTTTATTCTAAAAATATGTGATGACTGACTCGAAGTTAATATATTTAACGCTCCCTCTTCCTGTTTCAGCACCTGCAGACGAGCCGCCGGCATTTTCGCACTCCTCCCGGCTTTGGAAGTCAGCTGACCCCCGACGACAGCATGACCGACTGGCTCCACCTCCTGATGGAGGCCGAACACGCCCAAGGTGAGGTCACGTGCCACCGAGCGGGGTTGCAACATGGTCGTATTGCAGTTGCATGCGTGTACAGCTGATTGGCTGTGGTGGTCTGGAGAGGCCACGCCCCCCAATTCATTTAAAATAATCAGGTCTTCCAGGAAGTCGTGAACTTGCGATCACAAAAACGTACCTGCAATTTCTACAAAATAAAAGCACTCATCAGAAGCACTGCTGAAAACAAAGTACACCTTTCAAAATAAAACTAACTTGGTCAACAAAATAGCTTCTCATTTACAATCAGTGAGGCTCTTCATCATCTCATCATCATCAAAACAAACCAGCTGCTATTTGACAGGGAGAAAAAAAAGAAGCTGAAAAACAGGGATTATGGGAAATGTAGAGCCAGAGTTTAGTTTGGCCCTTCTGGTCTGTTTTTGAGGTCGATCGGTTTGTTGTTGTTGTTGTTGTTGTCCTCCTCCGCTACTTGTTTTCCCTTTTTTAGAGAATACGTTTTAGTGTTCGACGTTTGAGTTCTTCGTCGGACCAAATCAGAGTTAAAGCCGTTGTTTCCTTCTTGTGAAGCGTCACCTTTTTAAACGGACGGTTCTCGACGGGTCTTTAATTTTGAAATCGTGTCCCGGTTGTTTTGTGTCCTTGTAGACTTCGGTTCTGATGACCAGCAGGTTCCCGTGTTCTCCGACCAGCTGCTGTGGAACCCGTACTGAGAGAGAGAGAGAGAGAGACACCAGCATGTTTGTCTTTTTAAGATCCTTGAATATTTCCTGTGATGACAGCAGGGATGTGATTGGTCCTTGTTGCCCTCCTCCCCCACCCCCCTTCCCCGAGTGTTGAGGTTTCCCAGCTGCTCTCGAACGCGTCCTGTGGTGGGACGTCTGAACTCTGACCTGAGGGGCTCGTCCGGTTCGACCTCACCTGCACTGAAACTTTTTCTCTTTTTTACGGTCACTTGTTTCGTCCGTTTGGTGTCACGTTGTCATCGTGGTTGTTTTGTCTTCACTTTCACCTTCGTGCTCGGCCTTCTGTCTGGCTCCGCCTCCTCCTGTGCCGCCATGTTTTTTCTCAAAGACTCCCTGTGGTGAGTGTGTGTGGGGGGAAGGCTGTCACTGTGTTGCTTCCTTTTTTTTTTTACTTTTTCTCAATTTGTCGTTTTGTGCTGCTCGATTGTCGATGGCACAGCTGAAATGTGTGATTAATAAAGATGTAAATAAAGTTAACTTCACCCCGACCTGCTTTCTTCTTCTGCTGATCGTATGTGGAAGACGTCGGTCCCTCCACGAAATTGTGATCACAATAATTAACTCGAGTGATGTCGGCAATATTTCTGACAGTTTTAAAAAAATATATTATGGCACAATAATACTTGGCATAAACTAGTAGTCTTTCTAAACAAAACTAGCTGTATTACCAATAACAACTGGACTCTGCTGCTCCTCTCCGTCCTGTTTAAATTGTAAATTAGATAAAAGGTTCATTTCTGTTTGAACTTTTTATCTGAATTTTTTTTTCCATCTCATTTTAATAAAATGGATCTTTATATCATCATTAATTTTTCCCCACTGACTTTTTATTTGCTATTTTCTGTCATCACTGTGACGTTTTGATTTGTTCACCTGGTGAGCTCGTGCCCGGCAGCAGACAGGTGTCTCCTCCGTCCACGCGGTGTGCTGCGGCGGTCCGCCGGCCTCAGTCTGAACCACCGCTCCGCCGTCTGTTTCTGCGGATTCGTCCTTTAATTTCAACCATCACAGCGTCTGCAAATGAAACAACAGATCAGACCTGCTGCTGTAAACAAGCTGCCGTCGGCCCGGAAACTACAACTCCCATGATCCTTCGCGCCGGAGGCTTTATCCTGACACACGCTGGATTATTTTTATTCCCGTTAGATTTCGGACCTAATGGTCGCCTCTGTGCGGGACTGCAGACGCGATGGAATAATCTCAAATAAAATAAACGGTAAATAACGGGCAGGTGCGGTGATGAGGTGAAGCCCCGCCCCTCCCCCCCGCTGCCACCGTAAATGTTATTTATGAATGCCCGCCGCTCGGGCGTGTGCGCGCAGACTCTTCATTATTATGTTTTAATAATTGGAGCCACCGGACGTTTCTTCCAGCCGACCCGTCGGTGTGTCCGGAGGCTGCGGGGCCGCTGTGTGCGGTTGAATCCAGACTTCCATTCATTGTGGTCGGTTCGGTGCTGAACGGCGGCGGCGGCGGCGGCGGGCGGAGCGGCGTTCTGCTCTTCAACCACACGGTGAATCCGCGGAGCTCCGCCGCTGTCTGCCGGCCCGCTGACCCGCCGGAGCCTCTCCCCTCACCCGACAAGGTAAGCGCGCCGGGCGGGCTGAGGAGGGGAGGAACGCCGGGTTGTCGGGCTGTGCGGTCCGCGGAGCGGCGGCTCCGTCCCGCAGCGTCCCGCCGTGTTGTCGTCCTCTCAGGCCGGCTCACCGCCGTCAGCGTCCCGCCGTCCGCCGGCTCTGCTTCTGGGTGTGAGCTGGCCTGTGAGGGACGGGGGGGTTGTCCAGAAATAACGGCTGCGGGCTGAGGCTGGACGGGGAGCACCGGGGGGACCGGGGGCACCGGGAGCACCGGGACCGGGAGCACCGGGAGCATCTCGGGTGATGTTTGTTTGTGAAATCACGGCGGCTAACGCGGCTAGCAGGTCGGTTAGCTGCTGCCCCTGGATGCAGCCAGGCGGCCGCTGGAGCTCCACGCTCGCCCCGCAGAGCCCCGCGGAGCCCCGGAGCGGCCCGGCCCGGGCCCCGGGAGCCCGCGAGGCTGCGGCGGAGACTCGACGTCCATCCAGCGGTTTTGTTCCAGCGAGTAAAATGGCTGAATTTATTGTGCCGACCTTGAGAGTAATCAGGAGTGGACATATTATTTACAGCAGCTGGCTAACAGCTGAGCAGGAACACGGACCATCTCACTTTGTGTTTTCTGCTCGAGTTTCACGTTTTAATTTCCAGAATCATTTTCCGACATTTATTCCGTTCTTGAACCGTGAAGCCGCCGGCTCGGCGTGTTAGCATCCCTCATTGAAAACAATGGGATGCGTTAGCAACGAGCTAGCAGCAGCCGGAGATGCCCAGCGGCCTCCGTCGGTCCGCGGAGAGGCGGCTCGGATCAGGCTGCACGCGGGCCTCCGCCGCCGGGGACAGCCGGTCATCACCGGGGACCGAGACCCGGTGAACCAGCCAACAACCGCAGTCCCCAAAGCACCGGCAGGGTGGCCCCTCTCCGGGGCCGCTGGCCGTGTGTACCGGGGCCGCTGGCCGTGTGTACCGGGGCCGCTGGCCGTGTGTGGCCGTGTGTACCGGGGCCCTTCACGGCTCTCTGGGGGAAAGTAACGAAGTACATTTACTCGAGTACTGCAGCTCAGTGCGGCTCCGACCGGCTGATGCTGAACATCAGTTCCCGCTGATTATTTTTCTCTGTAAAAACCGGGAGTCGGTTTAAAACCAGGAAACACAAACACACGTTAAAGGAGCTGAAACCAGAAATTAAAGGTCCAGTTAGTTCTGTTGAACTTTGATCCTCCGGACTGAATCATCGGGACTGATTGTTGTTTTCTTTGGTAATCGATTGGTTACCATAGAAACCCAATCAATTACCGATTGGACCAACAGTCAAAGTAGGAAACCGAGAAACAAGCCAATATTCACACGAGAAGCTGCTAATCTCATAATGTGAGATAATAATAATAATAATAATAATATGTATAATATTAGTTATTCAACATTTTCAACATCTACGATTTTGAAAGTGGGACCTTTAGTCTTAAAGAAGTATTTTTACGTGGTGGTTGGAGCTGAAACGATAAATTAGTTGAATGAAACTTCTAAATCTTTCAAAGATGTTTTTTTAATAAAAAAATACAGGAAAAAAAGCCAAATTCCGATTCGAGCATCAATAAAAACGGGATCTGCTGCTTTTATTTGTCACGTTTGATCGTAAACTGAGCGTTCGTTTTACTTCTGTTTGTTTCGGAGCCGATAAAACAGGAAGTTGAATAACTTCAGATGAAGACGTCAACGTTAAGAAACAGATAATTTTCATTTATTTTTGCCGACATTCAGATTCGTGTCCGTTCGACGTTGTTTGTCTAACCAAAGATTCCCGTTACGTTTTTAAAACGGCGAATCTTCAAACGTCTCGACGTTCAGTTTCCTGTCGTGAAGACGAGAACCGGCGGCAAAGTTTGATTCCTCAAATTAAACGGATTCACAAATACACAAATATTTTACGCTTCCAGTTTCTCAAATAGAAGATTTTTGCTGCTTTTATTGAACTCTGTTTATTTCATGGCACCTGTTTGCGGTTGTTTTATTGCGTAGTTCATTTATTTTAATATTTTTTACTGAAAATCTTTGTGATGATTTTTCATCCCCTTGAGATTGTTTCGCCTTCGCATCATTTTATTTTGTGTCTTTGCGCCGGTTTGCCGTCGTTTTATTGCACCTTTTTGTGGTTGTTTGTTTTTACCCATTTGCAGCTGAGATCGGCTTTTCTACGGTCGTTTGGCTTCGTTTTTACCTATCTTTGTTTTTTTACCTATCTTTGTTTTGTTTTACCTATCTTTGTTTTTTTTTACCTATCTTTGTTTTTTTACCTATCTTTGTTTTTTTACCTATCTTTGTTTTGTTTTACCTATCTTTGTTTTGTTTTTTTTACCTATCTTTGTTTTTTACCTATCTTTGTTTTGTTTTACCTATCTTTGTTTTTGTTTTTTTAACCTATCTTTGTTTTTGTCTTACCTATCTTTGTTTTTTTTTTGTTTTTTTACCTATCTTTTTTTAAATTTTAACTATCTTTGTTTTTGTTTTTTTTACCTATCTTTGTTTTGTTTGTTTTTTTTGTTTTTTTTACCTATCTTTGTTTTGTTTGTTTTGTTTGTTTTTTTTACCTATCTTTGTTTTTGTTTTACCTATCTTTGTTTTTTGGGGTTTTTTTTTCCTATCTTTTTTTTTTATTTTTTTTTAACCTCTCTTTGTTTTTTGTTTTTAACCTATCTTTGATTTGTTATTTTTACCTATCTTTGTTTTTGTTTTTTTGGTTTTTTTTTACCTATCTTTGTTTTTGTTTTACCTATCTTTGTTTTTTGGGGTTTTTTTTCCAACCTCTCTTTGTTTGTTTTTTTAACCTATCTTTGTTGTTTTTTTTAACCTATCTTTGATTTGTTGTTTTTGTTTTCGTGTCTTCCAATCATCTTATTGTGCCGTTTTGCAGTAGTTTTTTGCGCCTCCTTGTGGTCGTATTCTGCCTCTTCTGATCGCTTTGGGATAGATATCAGATGCTTTAACAGACAGTTGAATTGATTGATTGACAGTTGTCGGGTGAATCGACGATGTCATCATCAGCTGTAAACTGTCTCAGCTGACATTTCTAATGAACACTTGACTCACCTGTCTATCCTTCCTCCCCAGGTAAGTCGCGGGACAACAGCTGATGATGATGTCCTTGTGAGAGTGGGCGGGGCTACGTGGCCCTGAGGCGGTAAGGAGGAGGAGTCTCAGCCCTCAGCCCCTCCCTCCCTCATCTTCCTGAGAAGGACCAAACGGACTGACACACAGACGGCTGCAGCTCTCCCCTTCCTCCTCCTCCCCCCCTCTCCTCCCCGTTCTCCCCCCCTCCTGGCCCCGCCTCCTCCCCACCTCCCTCCCCAGTCTCCCCCCTCATCCCCTGCCACCATGCTGTGGTCACGCTGCTGGTGGAGCATCTGAGGAAGCAGACTCTGGAAGGAAACCCTGCTCAGCCGGGGGGCGTCTACCTGGTGAGGGTCTCACCTGCAGCCGCACACCTGGAGGTCAGAGCAGGAAGCAAGTGTGAAAACATCTGAAATTAAATGTGTGTGTGTGTGTGTGTGTGTGTGTGTGTGTGTGTGTGTGTGTGTGTGTGTGTGTGTGTGTGTGTGTGTGTCTTTCAGTCCCTGCTGGACCCGAACACCCTCGCAGAGTGCTGGCCCCCAGATGGCTTGATGCCTGGTGAGTTCCTTCCCATAATGCAACAGCATGGTGATGAAATAATCTATCGGATGAGGATCAGTCTGCTGATGAGATTCAAATAACACTCGATGATTAAATAGAAGAAATAAAAGTCAGATTATTCAAACTAGAAATAATTTTTAGTTTTAGAGCTGCTGTCATGTCATTGAAAAGATATCGTCACATGACCTTTTCTCTAACTCTGTGTGTGTGTGTGTGTGTGTGTGTGTGTGTGTGTGTGTGTGTGTGTGTGTGTGTGTGTGTGTGTGTGTGTGTGTGTGTGTCCTCAGAGAGCAGCTACTGGCAGCTCTGTCCTCCCTCTAAGTCCGGCCTGCAGGGGGGGTTGCTGAGCTCTAGTTTCCCCCCCGGCCCCCTCCCCTTGGTGCCCCCCGATGCCCACCTGCAGGAGGGGGGCGACCCCCTGGACGGGACCCCCTCTCAGGTGCAGCAGCACCGCCCCCTGGCGCCCAGCACCTCGGCGTCCGAGCTGTCCCTCCCCGGAGCGGCGGCGCCCCCCCCCGGCCCCGGGCCCCCTCCACCTCCTCCCCCGCCCCCCAAACGTCACTGCCGCTCTCTGTCGGTGCCGGAGGATCTGTCGCGGTGCCGCTACACTTGGCGGCCCAGCGCATCCCGGGTCTGGACTCCCGTCAGCCGCCAGCAGTGCCACGGAGGACCTGGGGGCGGGGCCACAAGTGGGGGGCCGGGAGCGGGAGGAGGAGTTATAGGGGTCGGAGCGGCGGGGGGCGGAGCCTGTCCTCTGCGCGCCCCCAGCTCCTCCCTGAACTCTTCGCTGCACTCGTCGTCCAGCCCCACCTTCTTCAGCCTGGCGCTGTCGCCGGACTCCCCGCTGCCCTGGAACTTCCCCTGGGACCCCAGTGAGGCGGCGGCGGGGGGAGGAGCCTGCTGCTGCTTCTTTCCCTCCCCGTCCTCCTGCTCCTCCTCCCCTTCCCCTCTCCACCCGCCTCCACCGCCTCAGAGGCGTTTCTCCCTCTCCCCCGTGCTCATCAGAGACTCGGCGGCCTCCACCTTTCTGCCCCCCCCTCCGGTGCCGAGCCACGCGGCCGCAGCGGCGCCTCCGCCGGGCTGCGGCGCCGCGGCCGCCAGAGCGAGCGCGGGGGTCCCGGTGCCCGCCTCGCCCTCCTCGGCCTGCAGCACGCCGTCGTCTCTGCGCCGCAGCCTCCCGCCGCAGCTGCCGCGCTGCCACTCGCAGCCCTGCGACCTGCTGCTGCTCAAACCGGGTCTGAAGAGGCGCCGCGACCCCGACCGGCCCTGCGCCCGACCCGTCCTCGACTTCACCAAGATGACGCAGGTACGCATGAAGGTTAGAAGAAGTTGGGTTTGTGTGTAATGATTTCACTTCCTGGTTTTCACGTTCATCGTGTAGAAATGCAGCCGCTCTTATTGTGAAATCCGCCGCCTGTGTTCTTGTCGTCCTGCAGACGCGCAGCATCGACCCTCAGTGTCTGGAGCGCGGCGGCAGGCTGGCCTGCGGCGGGGACGTCTGCATGGGCACGGAGCCCTTCATGGGCGACTTCCGGGGCTCCTGCTCGCCGGCCGAGTGTCTGGGCCGCACGAGCATCGGGCCGCTGAGCGAGAGCGACGAGGAGTGCCGCGAGGACGACGATGACGACGGCGAGGAGGAGGCGGACGAGCGCGAGGCGGCGCAGCAGGCGGTGTTTGAGAGGGATTGTACAGAACTGGACTTGAACTTAATAGAAGAAAACTGACGTATTTGTAAATGAAGGCTGTTCTCTGTTTCCATTTTATGATTTAGTTTTATTTTGAAAGGATCCCCCCCTTTCCTGGACCGCCATCGTCTCGACACTCGGCCTCCTTGCCACCAATCAGCAAGGCTCTCAGGAACACCACCTTCTGTCATTGGATGAGCTGGTTGAACGACGACAGTGATGATGCGACTGCCAGCGTCGCCGCGGAGACGAGACCGCCGGGAGTCGGTCCTGCATCAGGTTCAGGTCTCTGAAGCCTCCCTGCAGGGTTTTCCCGCCTCTGTGTCTTCCGACGCGCAGCAGCCGAGTCTCCGCGACGCTCGACGGTCCGACGGGACGTTGGACGCGATGCGGCGACCCGACACGGCATCACCACGGCAACTGTGCTGTCCTGAACCAGAACTCTTTGTCTGGGTTCACGACAGACATCCAAACAAAATATGAATCGGTTACCAAGGAGACGAACAGGAGAATAATTTATTGAAGAACGATCAATTTTGCGGCAACTCTAAATATTAAATTAAATATAAACATTCAGCTCAATGGGATTATTTTCCACAATTAAAAGTCTGAGTTCTCCTCAGAAAATATTATTATTCTTGTTATTATTAAATCATCTTCCACAGTGTTGATTCAGTGACATCGCAGATCTCGTTGAGTCTTTACAAACAGGTCAAACAGAATCCGATCATTTCCTGCTTCAACATCAAAAAAATAAACAAAGTTTATTCAATTTAATTAACTGGAACAAAAAAATTCTGGTCTGAAAGAGTCGACGCTGCGTTTAAATGGTCTTAAAGAACTGAAATACGAAGGTCTTAATTTGTACCTGAATGCACCGCAGGATTTATTCATAAAATCTAAACTCTGTTGAGCAGGTCAAAGGTCACCAGCACCTGGTCTTAATCGCACTGATTATAAACACCCGTGTGAGCACTTCCTGTCAGAGTCACGTGACCTCGGCGTGGTGATGCGTTCGCGGTCGCTGCCGCCGCGTTGCGTCGTCGCTCCGTCAGACTTCACTGAGAGCGAGCAGCCGCTGATGCTGTCGTTCACCTGAGTGTCTCACACACCTGTCACTGAAAACACACTACCAAGCCTGTGTGTGTGTGTGTGTGTGTGTGTGTGTGTGTGTGTGTGTGTGTGTGTGTGTGTGTGTGTGTGTGTGTGTGTGTGTGTGACATCACACCCCTGGTGGTCATGTGACAGGTTGAATCCAGATTGACAGTAACGACTTCCTGCCGTCGTTGATTATTAGTATCTAATTAAATCCTATTCACTGTTTCAACTGAACAACACGCCTCGAACATACATGTGTGTATGAACATATTTGACTCTTCAGCGTCTTCATTTAAACCTGCTAAAATCTTGACTTTGTAAAACATTTCTTATCCAGAAATTCCAAGTTAAGGTGTGAAAATATCGAGATTTATTGAAAACAAAACAACAGCAGCTCTTATAAACTTAACAGCTCGTTTCACCTGGAAACAAACCGTAGACGCCGGCGTCCACACAGCAGGGGGCGCTGCTGAGAAGTCAGACTATGAATTGATTTGTACTTATTTAAATTTCTATTATGAGTTCCACACTGTGTATGTAAAATAAAGATGATGTCACTTCCTCCCACTGGACAAAACATGGAGTAAACGTCATTTACAACCGGAGTCGGATCAGAAACATGAACTCCGGAACAAAAAACGTAAACGTTGTCTGATGGAAACCAGATTTAGGACAAAAACCTCTTTGTGGTTTGATGGTTTGATGGTTTAGTCGCACTTTACCGCCACCAGGGGGCGATCCAGACGGTTTGACTTCACTTCTCAGACGCAGTCATGTCGTCCAGCTTTAATTCTTTAAGAGACCAATCAGAGTCCAGTGGGTGTGGCTATGTGCTGATTGGTTAAAAGCTGCTCCGATAGTTTAAGATGAACTCGAAACGTGGACAGACTCAGACATTTACGCAGCAACGCCGGGCGAGTAAACAACAAAAGAACAAATAAAATAAACCTCGTTCAAAAACATCGGACGCAGAGTTTCTACTGCGATATGTCATTTACTAAAATAAAACTAAATCTGGATTCAGTCCGTCAACGTTCAGAAACACCAGCTGTGATTCGATGTCAGGAAAGTCGACTGGAAACAGCCGCAGGTTGAGAATGTGAATTTAGTTTCCTCTGATTTTTTATTTATTTTTATTTTTTTCACTTGAATCCCACAAAAAAGAACAAAAGTCTCGTTGAAGGTTTCCGAACATTTTACACGTCCACGTTCACGCTGATCATCTCAAATCTGTTCGGCTTCAGATGCAGCTCCTTCCTTCCAGGCCGCCGTTTTCTTTGTAGTGAAATAATCCATGCAGTCCGTGTTTAGAGGCTTTTATTTGTCTTCAGTGATGCGTTCAGGGACAGACTAACACACGAGCGTTGACAGGAAGCTGCTGAAAAGGCATCTGTGAACGAAACACGAACCCAGACGACAATCAACATGTAAACATGATTAAAAAAAAAGAAAAGAAAAAAAAGTCATGTTTGAAAAAGGTGTGTTTCAGTTCAGTCGACAACTGCAAGGTTTCAGATGTCGGAATGTCCCTGAATGCACCAAATTCAATCTCATGTCGGAAAACAAAAGTGTCTAAATATCGACTGGTGGATTATCGTTATTTAATTGTGGCAACTTTACTGTTAAATTTTCAGATATTTGTTGAAAGCAATTAAAAAATTCTAAACGAGGAAATTGTTTGTGTGTTAGCGAGTTTTTCTGCCCTCCACAGGCCGAACGCTGTAACTACATATTTGGTCAAGCTCGTCTGACGTTTTGACGTTTTTCTTGACCTTTTAAACATTATGATGCCGTTGAAGTGTGTCTGGAAAAAAAAAATCAAGCAGCAGCGGCAGACATCTGGCTAGTTGCAGCTAGCTCACTAGATACGTTAGCCAAAGCTAATTCACACTATTTGTCTCGTTTTATGTGTTTAAAAAATTTATTTTGGTGCTCCGACATCCCACTGATTGAATAGAGAAGCTCAATCTAATCATAATTTTATGAGAAAAAAGTAACACGAGATAAGCTAGCAGTGCTAAAAACTAACTAGCCTAGCTTAGCAACTGTAGCCTCTTGATTTTGGTCAAATCTACGACATTATCTGCTTATGCTACAACAAATCATGTATCTAAGTTAAATTCAACACATTTATTCAAATGAGCAAAATTAATTATCCTTGAAGAGCATGAAATTAACGGTTTTTTTTTATATTAAATATCTGTTTAACAGTTTGGCTTCAAACCATCTCTGTAGTTACCGCTGTCTGCCTCTGGGGGGCAGCGTTGCAGTCTGGATGTCATTCGGGTTTAAAACTCATGTGTGTTTGATTTGTGAGGATAAACTGCAGTTTCACTTTGTGTAACGGTTTCTTTCTTTTCTGTCTAACATCCGCTGCATTGTGTGAAAATTACTTGTATTTTTGAACTGAAGAAAAAACCTGTTTGTGATTCTAATATCGCGCTTTTAAAGGAACAGTTCAACGTTTTGAGAATCTCAGTCAAATTTTTTTAAGTGCGAGATGTTAAGATAAGTTTACGCTCATGTTTATGTGTTAAGTGTCGAGTCTGGTTAGCTTAGCTTAGCATCAAAATGCAGAACCACATGGGTCTTCCAAAATGTTGTCAGATGAGGTTTTCTTCTGCATTAATGTCTTATTGTTCAAACCGTAGTTACGAGCAGCGCAGCGTCAATTTGTTTCTTGTGTAATTTCAATTTGTCATTCCCAGACGGAGATTACGGCAAATTATTAAAAAAATTATTTAAAATTTGACTTCAGTAATAAAGTTTACGGTAGCTGTTTACAAGTGAGAAAAAAGATGTACAACATCAAATGCAGCTGCGCTCGCAGTTATATCTAAATATAATCAAACCTAACCACTAATAAAATCTGTTTACATTAACACCAACAAATACGCAAGACAACAAAAACCGAAGTTTATTCGGTCAGACTACAATGTTAGCGTTACAGCTAGCCTTTAACGTGAATGAAATTGTTTTATCAAAATGTTGAACTACTCCTTTAAGGTGAAGGTCAAGTTTTCTGTCAGACGGCTTCTTAGCCTCATTTCCTGTTAAAAAGGAAGTCCAAATTAGTGATGCAGCAAAGTAGGCAGAAAAAACCCAAAAGAGTCAGTTCACCCAAATTTAAACAACGTCCCCGTAAGACACATACACACACACACACACACACACACACACACACACACAGAAAAGGTCCCTTTAACACACATAGGTATGTCCTTGTATAACACACTTAAAACACCCGATATGTCCTCATACATTAACATGCTGTGTCCCCATAATACACACTGGTACGTACACACACACCCCCCCCCCCCCCCCCCGCCTCCTGGTTGGTCGGTTTGTTTCTGTTGATTGGTCCATGACAGCCAGCATAAGCCTTAACTCAACATATTCTATTATTCTGTAAATCAAGACATTAAAAACTAAAAGAAAGGAAAAGACAAAACTAACAGAAGAAAAGGAAATGTGTAGCTGTTCAGTTTTTAGTCCTTCTGTTCCTCATTTTCTGCTGTTTTTTCTTAATATTTCTAATCTGATGTTTGAGCGCGGCGCGGCGTCGTCATGGAGACGCACCGCGTTAGAAAAGATGAAAATGAAAAAAAAAATCTTCAGGACGGAGTCGTGTACAGAGTTAGTGGAGAGTCTCGGACATCTCGTCTTTTAGAAATGTTTTTTATTGTATTGTATGATTGATTTAAGAAAACAACAACAACAACAACAATGACCACGTGGCAATTTGAAAAGCAGTTTGTGAATAAATTAAGTTTATTGAGAATTATTTTACAAAGAAAGGGGAAAACTGGTGTCCTGTGTTTATTTTCATTTCTCCCGTCAAGTCTGTCGGAAATTAGTTTGTATAACGCTGTTTTTATGTTTTAGTTCAAGAGCGACACGTTTAGCTAAATTTTAATTTCATAATGTTGTGAATTATTTGTAAAAAAAAATATTAAGTATATTTATGAGGAAAAAAGTGACAATATGAGAATAATGTAATAAAGAAAAGTCCAAATACAATAATAACTTCATTTTATGAGGAAGCGTTACAAAACGTGAATTACATATTTTTATCAGGAAAAGTCGCAATATACAAACATTATTTATTAAAGAGAAGTCGCAACATTAGAATATTATAATTTCATGATGAAAATTATGACATGAAAATTGCATAAATTTTGAGAAGTCGCAAAATAAGTATAATGTGATTTAATAAAGAAAAGTCCAAATGTGATAATAACGTAATTTTATGAGAAAAATCGCAACGTGAAAACTAAATTTTCGTGTGAATCATGTGACTTTATGAAAAAAAGTTGGAAAATAATAACAGCGTTTTTTTGGAGAAAAAAATCACGACATTGCGAACAATATAATTATATGATGAAAAGTCAAGATGAGGATAATGTTCATGAGAGAAAGTCGTAACCTGAGAATTACGTAAATGTATGAAGAAAAAAGAGGAAACATGCAAATGAAGTCTGAGAAAAGTGGTCGTTGGAGTCGCAAACTACACGTTCATCTCTAATACGAGTTACGAACATTATAAAACCATCAGTCAACAACAACGTGAATGTTTCTGACCGGTGACGTCATAGATCAAAGCTTCCTGATGAGAAGCTCCTCCGGTTCGGAAATAAAAGGTTGAGATTCATTAGAGATTCAGCATCACGTGACAAGTTTATTATAAACAGTTAATCAAAGTAATAATTCAGTGTGACTCTGCAGGGCTGCTCTCTGGAGGGGAGGTGCAGCTCCCCTCCGAGGAGGAGGAGGAGGAGGTGATGGCCGGGGCCGAGGCGACGCTGATGGGGACGATCCTCTCCTTCCCATCATGCACCGCTGCCTCGCGGGGCGCCTGGATCTGCAGCCGGCCGGCCGCCAGCGAGCAGGTGACGGTCTCCGGGTCGACGCCGTCCGGCAGGTCGAACTCCTGCCGGAACTCCTGACACCGGTAGGAGGAGGCGCCCCGCCCGTCCTCCTGCTTCCTCTCCGTCCTGCCGCTCACCCTCAGCTTCCTCCCCACCTGTTTGACGGACAGCTCCTCCGGGGAGAACTCGGTGGTGTCCAGGCTGAGGGCGAAGCTGCTGCCGTCTCTCCCCACGTCCTGGAAGGCGATGGGTTTAAAGGAGGAGGAGGAGGAGGAGGAGGTGTGGTCGATCTCCTCGAAGATCTTCTGGTGCAGCCGCTCCATGAACTCCATGCTCTGCCTCATCTCCTGCATGTGGCGCAGCATCTCCTGCTCCATGTGGTAGAAGAGCGGCCGGGTCTCGGGCCACAGGCTGCGGACGGGCCAGTGCAGGTCCGGGAACGGCCTCATGGAGGCGGGGGACATCTGGAGGACGCTGGGACACAACATCCTGTCGGTCCTGGAGGAGGAGGTCCGGTTTCAGAGGAGCTGCTTCAGTCCGGAGTCTGTGTGTCTGTCTGATGTCCTGCTGGTTTATATAGACCCGATACCCCCCCCCCCCCCACCACCACCACCACCGGAAAGTTCCAGCAGCGCGTTCACCAGCTGTTTTCAGACCATGACGGAGTCCTGCAGCACAAATAGAACAAAACCAAGACGTGTCGGCATGTACCCACCGGACACACACGCGTTTGTTTGCCTGTCTTTGTGAGGACATAATGCGTCCACCGCGTCCCCTCCCCCCCACCCCCACCCCTCCCCCTCCCGACCTGAACCTCAAACCATGTGAACCTCAAACAGCCCTTCAAAGTGAGGACCAGACAAAATGTCCTCACAAAGATAGATCTACAAGAACACACACACTGAGTCATGTTTCCGGCACTTCTGAGGACATAACATGATCTGAACACACACACACACACACACACACTCACTCACACACATACACACACACACACACACACACACACAGACACACACAGACACACACTCACACACACACACACACACACACACACACACACACACACACACACACACACACACACACACACACTCACACACACACACACACACTCACTCACACACATACACACACACACACACACACACACACACACACACACACACACACACACACTCACACTCACACACACACACACACACAGAGACACAGACACACACACACACACACACACACTCACTCACACACACTCACTCACACACACACACAGACACACACACACACACACACACACACACACACACACACTCACTCACACACACACACACACACACACACACACACACACACACACACACACACACACACACACACACACACACACACACACACACACACACACACACACACACACACACACACACACACACACAGACACACACAGACACACACACACACACACACACACACACACACACACACTCACTCACCACACACACACACACACACACACACACACACACACACACACACACACACACACACACACCTTCACCTCGAGAGGAAACACTGACCGTATAAACATGTTATGAACTTATTTAAATTCTGTTTATTTTTCATTCCGCTGTAAGACTTTGACTTTTTGTGTAAATGTGTAAAGTGACGTCACCGCGGCCCTCCGTTCTAGTTTTTATCTCCAGCCCGCCCTCCCAGTCACAACCAATCAGAGCGGTCGTCGTTCCGCTTTCAGCCAATCACATATCACACTGGCATTTCCTCCATGGGATATAGTTCAACTTCACCAGATGGTCACTCTGCTGTCGTGAAGGGGGATTAGCTCAAATGGTAGAGCGCTCGCTTAGCATGCGAGAGGTAGCGGGATCGATGCCCGCATCCTCCAGTATTTTACACTACACATTATTTTTTTGTTTTGAGGTTAATTTTTCAACCGTAAAAAGAGCGTAAAAATCTCGTTTGAAATTGTACGTAAACTGTTTTTATTTTTTTTTATGACATCTATATTATGTTGTTAGTCAAAGTATGAGAATATTTGTTCCAACATGAAGTCATTGACTGGAGGAAAATTACTCAAGTATCAATAAACAAATAATTTTAATTAATACAAATATCAATAAATGTTTTTATAAATTAAGAACAGCAAGAAATAATAGGACTGAAACTGAACTTCTGCGTATTTATTAATTTCTTGTACAGCCTGGGTGAATTTCAGGTCTGATCCCTGAGGTCATGTCCGGACAACAAAGGAACATTTTCTGAACAAGACAAGAAACACGTGAAACCACATCAGGACTCGTTCCTAATGCAGCCTGTTGTGTGGCTTCCTGCTGTGTTTACAGGGAGTGCTGGACGACGTGGACGGCCTCGATGACGTTGTTCGCTCTGCCGGTAGCCAATCGGACGGTCGTGGTCGGAACCCGAAGCACGGGGAGCGGAGCGCGGTGTCCGTCCAGGGCGTCGTCGTCCCGACGCAGCAGCAGCTCCAGCTGCTTGTTCTCTTGGCTCAGCGTCTCCTTTCGTTTCTGCAGAGCTTCTCGGAGCAGCAGAGGAGCGCTGAGACGTCGCATCAGCTGCTGCATCTCAGGAAACCCGCCAACCTCCTGCAGACAGAGCAGGTTAGAAAACATCTGGAACACAGGCTTCGTTCAGACTAACATCAGATCCGATAGCTGTAACCTGACTGCACCGCAGGCCTGTCAATCAAACAGACACGCCCCCAAAAACAGGTCTTCTTGAATCTTCTTTTCTAATGAATGAGGGATTATTTTCAGATGGACCTCCAGAAAACTAAGAAGAAGGAGTGACTTTAGCTAACAACACCGAGATAACTGATGGACACATTTGATTCACTTTGGATTTGATGAGAGAAGTTGAATGGGAGTCTATGGAGCCGGAGGCTTTTTGGAGCCGACCTCTAGTGGCACTCGCTGGTATTGCAGCTGAAGACACTTCTGGATCAGAACCATTTTACAGACCTGAAGCTACGAACTCTTTTAGAAACAGTCTGTGGGTCCAGACATCACCAACCTATCTGGATGGGTTGCCGTGGTAACGACAAACGCGTTGCTAAGCTGGTGACGTGGCTTTCCAACGTGGAAGCAAAGTGCCAGCTAGCATCGATTCTGTCTCTGAAAATGACGTCACCATCGTGTGCCGCCAGCAGAGCGTCCGGACTGAAACACCTGTCGAAGAAGACGGTCGCTCCAAGCCCACCTGTGCTGCCGTGTTTCTGTCCTGCTCCTCTGTGTGGTGAGAGGACGACAATGATGATGATGATGATGATGATGAGATGTCATGTTTGCTCTCCAGCTTGCAGTACATGTCAGCGGCACGCAGAACGTTCTCACCCTGAAACAGCAGAGGAGGAGTCAGGAGGACAGGTGTGAAGGGAGGACAGGTGTGATGGGAGGACAGGTGTGAAGGGAGGACAGGTGTGATGGGAGGACAGGTGTGATGGGAGGACAGGTGTGATGGGAGGACAGGTGTGATGGGAGGACAGGTGTGAAGGGAGGACAGGTGTGATGGGAGGACAGGTGTGAAGGGAGGACAGGTGTGATGGGAGGACAGGTGTGAAGGGAGGACAGGTGTGATGGGAGGACAGGTGTGATGGGAGGACAGGTGTGAAGGGAGGACAGGTGTGAAGGGAGGACAGGTGTGATGGTGTGGGAGGTTTGACCTTGGTATAGACGGCCTGCAGCCTGTTGGTGGCGCTGTGTCCCTGCACGCTGAGCTCGGTGAGTCTCTTCCTGGCGTCCGTACGACATCGAGTGAACTGAGTTTGAAGCGTCAGAATCTTCTGGTTCACCTCGTTTGTGGCGGCTGTCAGTTCTTCTTCCACCGTTTGTCTTTGACAGGAGATCAGCTTGATGTTTTCCTGACGGACGAAGAGAAAGAGGATCGTTTGTAAATCTGTATAAACTCCTGGACAGGCTAACTGTAGCTTGTTTAGGCTAACGTTAGTGCTAACGTTAGCTTGTTTCAGTAATTTGGGGACCGACTGCTCCGTCCGACTTCCGGCTCTTTAAAGGATCTGATGCTAACGTCTACAAACTCGTGTGTTTGACCTTTTCTCATCGCTGAGCTCCACCAGCTGAATCAGCTGTTTTACATGAACGATAACAGACCGACGCGTCTCACTGACCTGCAGCTCCTCCGATCTCTTCACCTGTGCGTCGATCTTTTCTTTGTTCGTGCGGAGGACGACGTTAATCACTTCAGAATCCATCGCCTTGTTTTTCAGAGCCTCCGCTTTCTGACCGAGGGGATCGTGGTGGTCCTTCTTTATCGTCACCTGATGACAGAGAGAAGGAGCTGAAACAGGCAGAGCCTCAGTGGGCGGGGTCTGATGGAGGGAGGGGCCTGGTTGTGGGAGGGGCCTGGTGGTGGGCGGTACCTTGCTCTGGTTAGCGGTGACATGCGACTCCAGGTTTTCTTCGAACTGTCTCTGGATGTCGGCCATCTGCTCTTTGTTTTGATTCTCTGCAGACGAGCTCAGGTCCTGCAGTTTGACATTCAGCTGCTCGGACTGGACCTTCATCTTCACCCTGAAGACGCCACAGGATCAGAGAGCAGCGCCTGATAAGCACCTGGTACCGGTTCTGGTACCGGTTCTGTTTACTCTACCACCTCCGTCGAGGTTCCCAGTGAGCTCGGACGATACTAAAAGGTGAGACACTCGTAGTTCGTGTCATGTCCCACCGTCACTGCTCAGTTAGTTTTCTTCAAACACTCGGAAGCTTTGCACCCTGTAAGTGTGAAAACTCTCAAGCCCCGCCCACCTGAAAACATAAAAGGTGTTACACTCGTGCGACTGAAGCTCAAAGGAGAGCCACAAAGCCCGCGATGAACTTTATCAACGAATGTTCTGTCGTAGACGTAAACCAAGATTTTGCTGTTGATTCTGAAAATGACGTCACAGCAGTTTCATGTAGCGTTGCTATAGTAACACCGCCGCCTCAAGGAGAACGATCTAGCCTGAGTCCGCCCCACCTGTTGCTCACAGCTTCAGTGTTTTTCTGCTGTGATTGTAGTCTGGATACGGACCAGTCGGCGACTAGTCTCGGTGGTTAGGTGCGTTTGTCCCGCCTCTTTTTCACTCTGATTGGACGGCTCGGTTGAAATGTGACCATGACGAGTGCAGCGCTTTCACCCCAAAAGTTGAAAACAATTTTTAACTCTCAGTGACCAGAAAAAAAAATCAACTAACTGTCATCGCAGAAAAACAAACAACGCAACAACTGGCCGACGCCTACGACTGCTAACGATTCTCTGCAGAGCGTAGTGAAATATTTACAAAGTGAATTTGTGTCGGGGAACGTTAGGCTAGGCTTAGGGTGGCGCTTGTGACTCCCACACTTACTTGTCGCAGCTGAACTTGGAGTCGAGGTCCTGCAGGTTTTTGTCCCACTGCTGCTGCCAACTCCAGATGCGTTTGTCCTGCTGCGCCCGCCGACCCTCCACCTGCTGCAGGTGACCGGCCTGCACCTGCGCCGCCTGAAGCTCCACCTCCTGCAGCTCACGCACCATCTTCTGCAACAACAAAACCAGCAGGTTGACGATGCGGCGCGGCGGACGTGACGAGCGGCGGACCGAAAACCTTTTCACCTCCACGACGCTGTCCAGGTCGTCCAGCCGCCGGACGAACGTCTGATGCAGCACGCCGCTGTCTTTACGCAGCTCGCCATCACGGGTCTGACGGAGAGTCGTCCTCCAGCCGTCGCTGAGCTTCAGCAGGTTCCCCACCGTGTCCCTCTGCTCCTTCTGCAGCTTGTCCTGATCACAGAAACGCAGAGTCAGCAGCGAACAGAAGGTTTCTATCGGCTTCCTTCACGTTTCACTTCATCGAGACTGTTCAAAAATGTTTTGGCAAAATTCCTGCATTTTTCATCATGAACTGAAGCTCCCATTAAAGTATTATGACATAAAGTCTCCTTTCAAAATAAAAGTGGCTTTATTGCCAAAAATAAGTGTTGATTTCTGACGAGCAGGGCTCCGCCTCCTCTCCTCGCACCATCAAAACAAACTTCTGCTAGGTAACCGCAAAAACAGGAAGTGCACGCTGCACGTTGGGGATCCAGCAGGTCGGCCGCGAGGGTCCGCATATTCCTGCTTGTAGTTTTATTTTTTTTCTCGATCTCGTTCCTTATTCTTCTTCTTCAAAAAGAAAAGATCTTTTTTTTTTGGCGGCTTTAACATCTTCAAAAACTCATGAAAGTTGGTTCCTGACTTGTGCAAAGTTTCGTGAGGTTTGGAGCATCGTTTGACCTTAAACATCAACTTCCTGTGTCACGGCCAAACATCAAACTTAGCCGCATCACCCTGACTATATTATATACTATATACTATATACAATATACTATATACTCTATACTCTACTATATATTGTATACTCTATACTATATAGTATATACAATATACTATATACTATATAATATATACTATATACAAAAATGAATTTTGGGTCACTTTTTGGATGACTTTTTTTTTTATCACATTTTGGAGTATGACCTTTTTCTGAACTGACATGCCTCAAGTTACTTCTCATTGTGACTAACTCTAACCAGTGCACAATGAAAAAAAAAAAGAGTCTCTTTTGGACTTTTATTTATTAGGTTTGTATTGTTGTTGTTTGGTATTAGTATGACTGCATGTACAGTCGAACCCGTGTGGAGTTCCTTAGAGGGACTCGCCTTAGGAGGTCTCGCCCTCCATGAACCACATGACTTAACCATAGAGGGATTCACTCTCCATGAACTGTGAACCATGGGGCTTATTAAGGGGACTTGACCTCAGCAAACAATCAACCATGTATGTTATCTTGAACCTGTGTCCTCATGAGGTCATTTCCAGCTCAGAGTCGGCGTCGTAGACCTTCGGCAATCTTCGGTGCAGAGGAATGAGTCGCGGCAGGAGGAAGTGTTTCAAGAGTTCACTCAGAGCTTCCAGAGACTCAAACTCAGTCTGGTTAACTCAACAGGTAAAAGATTCTCCTTCACCAAGGTTGTTATTAATGGTTCAGATCCCAGCTGTTGATGGTGATTCAACTTTTACTGAAGTTGAAACGTTTGGAGAAATTGAAAAAGTTTTGCATCCACAACACATTACAGGAAGATATTTAATATCACTGCAGACCTCCTTGAAAACACGTATATCTACTATCCAAAGAATGTCTGCGGCAATTTTGGTCACATTTGAATGAATATTTGTGGACGGTGGAGTTATAGGTTGCAGTGAGACAAAGATTTTTCACAATGCTTTGTAACTCCTGGGAAGATTGGTGGTGCAGTGGTTAGCACTGCTGCCTCCCAACGAGAAGGTTTGGAGTTTAATCCCCCCCATTGTCATGACTTAAAAAAAAAATTCAGAAGTCATTTCTGACTTTGAAAAAGACGGTCATTTTTTTAACGACATGCCATAGCATGACTTTTGGGTCACTTGTTGGCCGCCACGCCACGGGCACACCGATCAACGAAAACCAATTTATATGGCAACTTTGAATTCCAAACATGTTTAGAGGGCACAGACTAAATTTCAAGTCCGTCCAACAAAATCTGAAGGAGGATTTTGTTAAAGTACAACATGTGCGAATTGCCAAAAATGGCAACTAAATTCAAAATGGCGGACTTCCTGTTGAGTTGATGTAATGGTGCGTTGGAACTTTTTTGTATGTCTCGGTGTGATACACATGTCCACCGAATTTCTTGCATGTAGGTAAATGGAGCCACTGGGGCATCTGTTTAGGGGGCGCTAGTGAGCCATTTGGCCACGCCCACTCGCGACTCCACTAAAATACAAAATGTTTCACCAGGAGAGACACGTGTACCAACTTTCATGAGTTTTTGAATATGAGAAAGCCTCCAAAAATGTAGTTGTTTACGGAGAATCATAATAATCGCTAGGACAACAACACGGCTTTCACACCATCGGTGCTCGGGTCCTGACATCGGTGCTCGGGCCCTAATAATGTGTAGAAACTTCTGAAGGGTTCACAGACTGCAGATTTAACACTAATCAAACCTTCACACGCAGGACATGAAACAGTTATTCCTGAAGATGAAGGTGTGCGATGGGAAAGTCTTCCTCTGACCTTCAGAAACAGCGTGAGCGTCTCCTCCTTCTTCTTGGCCATCTCCTCCTCAGCCTGAGTCCTCTGCTGCAGCTGAACCAGTCGCTCCGCCTCCGTCTTCCTCACGCCTTTCTTCGCTTTCTTCGGCATGGTCCCTCCTCTTCCTCCTCCTCTTCCTCACACTGCAGCTGGTTTGTTGCACTATTTGTAAAATAAAAGAACAGATTATGCTGTTCTTTTATTCAGGAGTGGAGGGAGTCTAGTGATTTAGGTTTAGTGATGTGGATAGCGGCCTAAGGGTTGGACAGCGCCCCCTGTGGTCGTGGTAACAAAATACAGAGATGTGGATTTTGACTCTTTAAAGTATTGAACTTTATATAAAATAAAACCGTGGCTAACCGGCTTTCATAACAACATGGAAGCACAAACAGTCTGAAAAATATATAAAATGTCAATGCAGATGGGCAACGAACACTTGCACGAAGAGTATCAGGGTTATATTAAAGAACAAAATAACGAGGAGGATTTAAAAAAAAAATTGTGCTATCGAGAAAACGCACAAAATCCCAAGAATAAAGTCCAGAATTTAAGAATTAAGTCGAAATTTTGAAGAATAAAGTAAAAAAAATGTCAGAATACAATCGAAATTTAAATAATTGATAGAACAAAGTCCAAAAGTCAAATTTTAAGAATAAAGTCTAAACAAACTGTCACGTAATGTAACACGAGCCTGTCTGTGAACGTGACGTCACTGGTATTTAAATCAGTTGGCAGGTAGCCGTTAGCTGTTAGCAGTTCAACTTCTACTTCAACTTATTTAATGTTAGCTGTTAGCTATCGCTCCGTTTGAATCCAGTTTTGCACCGTCAGGTGATTTAACGTCACCGCGTGCAGAGTGAACTCACCTGGCGGCGGACAACCTGAAGCGTGTCGGAACCTCAACAGGAAGCTGAAGGTGTGTTTGTGCTCTGTCTCCATGGCAACAGGTCCACAGACGACCCTCCGTGTTCGACGGTCACGTGATTTATAATGACTCGTTTCAGTTATATGATGGAATTGTTGGGGGGGGAGGGGGGTGGTTGCGTCACAGCGCCTCTTGACGTCACACGAGGCTCTTCGCTCGATGTTATTTACTCTAAGCGGGTTATTTACTATATTTACACCGCGTTTTGGAAAATGAAGTCGGCCGAATCAACTATTATCACCTCTGGATTTACTGACAACTGTCACTGAATATTTTTCTTACCAAAGAAGACGTTAAAACCAGATTATTCTCAGGTGAGTTCTGGAGTTATTTCTTTTCTGTTTGAACACTGAACTGCTGCTTCTCAGGGAGGCAGGACATTATTCCCTCTGCTAAGCTAACCGAGAGAAAGGTACATTTGAAAAGATGGCGAACTGTTAAAAACCTGTTGTCGTGTCCTGCTTTTAAATGGTTCATGTGGAGCTCGTAGCGCTACCGGGGGATTAGCTCAGATGGTAGAGCGCTCGCTTAGCATGCGAGAGGTAGCGGGATCGATGCCCGCATCCTCCAGTATTTTGTTTTCGTGGGTATAATGTAGTTGTAAGTGTGTGAATTTTGGATGTAATCTATGCAAATTCAATTCTTACTAGTAATACCAATTTGTAAATTAAAACTGCAAGCAGTGATATGCGCGCCCTCGCACGCTGCACCTCGGGGGTACAGCGGGTCGGATACAAAGGTCCGCATATTCCCCCTTGCAGTTATAATTTTTTTCTCGATTTAATTCCTTATTCTTCTTTTTTTTCAAAAGGCTTTTTATGGCGGCTTTAACAAGATCATGCTGAATAGAAACCGACAGAAACGTCATCAGTGTTACTTGAGATGCAGCTCTGAAGCCTCAGAGACTGTAGTCCAGGCCTGTCAATCAAACAGCCCCACCCACAAACATAGCTGCGTTTGATGCTTTTTGAATGGTAGTCTACTGGAGGCAGCCCCTAGTGGCCCTCGGTGGGATTGAATTTAACAGCACTTTTGTATTGGCTTCACTTTTCAGAACCGGAGAATGCGAACGTTTCTCATATAGTCTGGTTTTGCCTCCGTTCGGTGTTACACTGAAATCTGTCCCCCGACAGCTAACACATTAAACAGTGAGCTGCCTTTAGCGATACGTAGCCACCGTTAACATGAAGAGGTTTTTACTGTTTTGAAGAAGCGTGCAACTATAGCTACCTTTATAAGCTGTTGCTAAGTAGCCACTGTTAGCTTTACACACAAACGTTTTTGCATGATGTAATAATGTTGACAGGTCCACGACTCACTAGCGCCCCCTGTGGTACAAAGTGGTATTTAGGAGACAAGCAGCACCAAGACTAGCCGGTTAGCATGCTAATTTCAGTACATGTCTCTAACAAATAATTTTACATTTAATACTAAATTTAATATCACACAGATTGCACCTTTTAACATCTGCTGTGTGTGTTGTAATGTCACGGTCTATTTTTCTATGTGTAAAACAATTATTGCATCATGAAATATTTTCATTTTAAGATCAAACAAACAGTTTCTAAAATGTTGACACGTCCTTTCAGAATAAACCAGCTGCGGGTCCTCAGGTGTTTTATTGTGAAATGTCCTGGATCGATGGTTTTGGAGCTGCAGGACGGGACTTGCTCTCAGATCAGCAGTCCAACAGGAAAACGCCCAAATAAGGCCCGAGGAAGTGATGACGCCGCTGGAAGCGAGCCATGTGACGTCGAACCTGAAAAAACGAGCCGACCCGTGACGTGTCTCCGGGGTTTCCGGCCATGGCGGCGGGCTGCGCTCCCTGTCCGCCGTGTTCCCGCTGCACTCCGGCGGACACTTGACTCTCACGGAGCCGGACTGAAGTCTGGACCGAACCGGGTCGTCCACGCTCCGCAAAGCACAGCACAGACGGAGCAGAGAGAGGCGGTAGCCCGGGCCGAAGCTCCCGGCTCTGACCAAATATGGGCTTCCTCCCGGCCATATTTGGGAATATACGTCACGCAGGAGTCTTTATAAAGCCGGGAATCCTCATTGAGGACTTGACAGAACTCAAGTTCAAGTTGAGAGCGTCTGCACGTGGAAACACCGGCCACACAACCGGAAACAAACATCTGCTGTTGTTGACGTTCCCCGTTGACGCAGCAGCGTCACAAACACCTGAAAACAACCGTGTAAACATCTCAGGACCCCGGACCTCTCAGCCCTCCAGCATTGGCTTCCTCCGAGCATCACCGGCCCCAGCAGCAGCAGCAGCCCGGGCAGAGCGCCTCTCCACGGGGTTCGGGAGCGGACACCGTCTCGGTCCCCCAGCAGGAACAGCTCCAGGAGCGGCTGAGCTCCACTACCGCCTCCTCCTCTTCCTCCTCTTCCTCCGGGGAGATGGCTGCGACCAAAGCAGAGCTGCTTCTGTCCGCCCTGCAGATCTCCGATCCTCTGTCCGGCTTCCTGCCGCCGCTCTCCCCGCTGGACGGCTACCCGAAGCTGGAGGAGCTGCAGATGCTGCTGCAGAGCGCCGCGGCCGGAGGCTCGCTGCTGGCCGGGGCGGCAGCCGAGGGACCCGGGCTGCCGAGCGGAGATCCCGGGGAGTACGGAGGTGAGCAGCGGGGAGGGAGCGGTGGTGTGTGTGTGTGTGTGTGTGTGTGTGTGTGTGTGTGTGTGTGTGTGTGTGTGTGTGTGTGTGTGTGTGTGTGTGTGTGTGTGTGTGTGTGTGTGTGTCCCTGAACGACACATTAAGACCCACATGAATGCTCCACGTGCAGATGAAATGAAACAAAACGAGTCAGTTAAATATGAACTTTTTGATGCAGACAGAGAGGACTGCTGCTGTCAGCATTTAAAGTGTTTCTGCACAAAAAACTGAGGAAACGTTGAGAAATGAAATGATGTGAGTTATTAAAGCTGCTTTTAAACCGGAAGATCTTTTCAGCAGATGATTTCAGGATCTTTAATTTTACCTGCTGAAGTGAAAGAGAACAAACTGTCAGGATGAATGAGATGAAGAGTGTTTGTGTGCAGCAGCTGTCAATCAGAAGCCTCCGACTGAGATACATCATGTTACAATAAATACATGTTAAATAAAATAAATAAATACATGTTAAATTAAATAAATAAATACATGTTAAATTAAATAAATAAATACATGTTAAATTAAATAAATAAATACATGTTAAATTTAATAAATAAATACATGTTAAATTAAATAAATAAATACATGTTAAATTAAATAAATAAATACATGTTAAATTTAATAAATAAATACATGTTAAATTTAATAAATAAATACATGTTAAATTAAATAAATAAATACATGTTAAATTAAATAAAAAAATACATGTTAAATTAAATAAATAAATACATGTTAAATTTAATAAATAAATACATGTTAAATTAAATAAATAAATACATGTTAAATTTAATAAATAAATACATGTTAAATTAAATAAATAAATACATGTTAAATTAAATAAATAAATACATGTTAAATTTAATAAATAAATACATGTTAAATTTAATAAATAAATACATGTTAAATTAAATAAATAAATATATGTTAAATTAAATAAATAAATACATGTTAAATTAAAAAAATGAATACTTGTTAAATAAATAAGATTTATAAATGAAGTCGATCACCTGTGACGTGTGTCTGACCTGCTCTTCCTCTTCTCCTCCTCTTCCTCTCAGACTCTCTGTCGGACCTCTCGGACCTGCAGGGCCTCCCCCCTTTCACCCCCCGCCTCACCCCTCTGGCCTACAGCGGCCGCTTCACCTTCGAGCCGTCAGTCTCGGCCTCTGGCGGCGGCGGTCTGTGGGCGGAGCCTCTGCTTAGCCTGTTTACGGGGTTGGTCAGCATGACGGCTCCGCCCCCTGCGGCCTGCAGCCTGTCCTGCCCTTCGTCATCGGTGACGTCGTCTTCGCCGAGCCTCAGCTCCGTCCAGATCAGCTGCGACGTCGCCTCCGTCTTCTCCACGGCGCCGACGTACACCTCCGCCGCCGGCTCCGCCCCCCTCCTCCCCTCCGCCGACATCCAGCCGGCCCCTCAGACCTTCCAGCCGCAGGGCCCCCCCCCCACCTACCCCGCCTGCTCCTCCCGGCTGGTGCCGATGCTGCCGGACTACCTCCTGCCGCAGCAGCTGCCGGACGGCGAGCTGGGTCTGAACCAGGACCTGAAGCATCCTCCGCTCACGCCGCTCTCCACCATCAAAGCCTTCTCCTCGCAGATCCAGCCGGCGCCGGGCCCGGCGGGCCAGGCCCAGCTCAGCAGGCCCGGCAGGCCCAGGAAGGCTCCCGCGGGCCGCCAGTGCAAGACGCCGCCTCACGAGCGTCCGTACGGTTGCCCCGCCGACGGCTGCGACCGCCGCTTCTCCCGCTCCGACGAGCTGACGCGTCACGTGCGCGTGCACACGGGCCAGAAGCCGTTCCAGTGCCGCATCTGCATGCGCAGCTTCAGCCGCAGCGACCACCTGACGACGCACATCCGCACGCACACCGGCGAGAAGCCGTTCGCCTGCAACGAGTGCGGACGCAAGTTCGCCCGCAGCGACGAGCGCAAGCGGCACGCCAAGATCCACCAGAGGCAGCGGGACCGCAAGGACAGGAGCTCCGCCCCCATCCCCATCGCAACGCCCCCCACATACTCCTCGCCTCCCACCTCCCCCCCATGCTCCTCCTACTCCTCCCCTGTTCACGGCTCCTCCTCCCCCGCCGCCTCCCTCTTCTCCTCCTCCCCTTCCTCCCTCAGCATGCAGGCCGCCTCCCCCTGCTTCACCTCCTCCTCCTCCTCGCTGTCTCACCTTTACAACTCCTCGTCGTCCCCCCACGTCTACTCCTCCTCCTGCTCCTCTCCGATGGGGAGTCCTCAGGCGGAGCTCCCCTCCCCCCACAGCTCCAACATCTGCAGGCAGCAGGTCCACCTGCCGTGACCTTTGACCTCACACTGACTCACTAACACGGACCACATCAGACTGGAGTTTTATTCTTGCGTTGGTCCAGTAGAGACGAGGTCAAAGGTCACCGTCTCTGTGCCGTCAGACCAAACCTCATGGAGAAAATGTCTGATTTTAGACACTTGTTCCGTGTTTGTCTGTACATATTGTTTACATGCGTGACCGTGTGCAGAGTTTTGCCTACCGAGTAGGTTCTGGGACGTTCGTACGTTTACATGTTCGATTTTTATATCCAAGAATAAAACGATTGAATCTCGTCGGTGCGTTTGTTTCAGGTGTGAACAGTCACGTGTGTTTTGTGCAGATAGATTTTTATATCATAGACTTCAGTTTGATATGAAAACCTTCTTAATTCAATGAATCAATGCTTCATGGTTAAAATATGAAATTTATCAAAGGAAACCAGCAGGACGAAAATACTTCATTAACATTTACATCAGTAGTTTGATTCAATGGGAGAATTCATTGACTTAAATTTGTCATCGAGGTGATTTTTGAACTGTTGCTCAAACTGAATGTCTCCACACTAAACTAAAACCAAAAACATTTGAAAACTGATCACTGAACTTTATTAAAAAACCTCTGGACTTTCATTTAAGACTTTTTAAAACCTTTTTTTTTTAAAGAACCTGAAGTCAGATTTTTCTGACTTTTCCTTCCTGGTTGAATCACAACGTCGTTGGATGAAGTGAACCGACAGCTTCCATGTTCAGAGTGTTTGAGGGCAGGCGGAGGTGATCAGCTGGAGAGACTTCAAATCTCAATCAAATTCAGGAATCTATAAAAATGTAAAAAAAATGTAGGGGAAAATTAAATGTCAGAGTTTAAAGATGCATTCTGCGGATTATACAGTCACAGTTTCAGTGAACACACACGCTGTACTCTGGCATTAATGTCAGCACTAAATCCTCTGTGTGTGTGTGTGTGTGTGTGTGTGTGTGTGTGTGTGTGTGTGTGAAAGACGGCAGCCAATAGGATCAGACTTTGTCACACCGGGGCCAGCTCCCTGCAGGAAAAACAACAACCCTGCAGCCCAAATATGGTGTTTCCTGCTGCTGCAGCGGACGTCCTGGCGTCCATATAGGGAGCTTCCTGCTGGCAGGACGCCAGCGTGTGATGTAACAACTAGACGAACTGGGACATCAGGTCAGACTGGAGAATCTGTGTTTGTGTGTAAAAGTACAAAAAGAGTCCTGCATTAAGTAGTAACAGAGTATCTTCAGTAGTAACAGAGTATCTTTAGGAGTAACAGAGTATCTTCAGTAGTAATAGAGTATCTTTAGGCGTAACAGAGTATCTTTAGGAGTAACAGAGTATCTTTAGGAGTAACAGAGTATCTTCAGTAGTAATAGAGTATCTTTAGGAGTAACAGAGTATCTTTAGGAGTAACAGAGTATCTTCAGTAGTAATAGAGTATCTTTAGGAGTAACAGAGTATCTTTAGGCGTAACAGAGTATCTTTAGGAGTAACAGAGTATCTTCAGTAGTAATAGAGTATCTTTAGGAGTAACAGAGTATCTTTAGGAGTAACAGAGTATCTTCAGTAGTAATAGAGTATCTTTAGGAGTAACAGAGTATCTTCAGGCGTAACAGAGTATCTTTAGGAGTAACAGAGTATCTTCAGTAGTAACAGAGTACCTTTAGGAGTAACAGAGTATATTTAGGCGTAACAGAGTATCTTCAGTAGTAATAAGTATCTTCAGTAGTAATAGAGTATCTTCAGTAGTAATAGAGTATCTTTAGGCGTAACAGAGTATCTTTAAGAGTACCTTAGGAGTAACAAAGTATTTTTACGAGTAACATAGTATCTTTAGGAGTAACAGAGTATCTTCAGTAGTAACAGTATCTGACGGAGTAACAGAGTATCTTCTGTAGTAAAGGAGTATCTTCAGTAGTAACAGAGTATCTTTAGGAGTAACTTAGGAGTAACAAAGTATTTTTACGAGTAACATAGTACCTTTAGGGGTAACAGAGTATCTTCAGTGGTAACATAGTATCTTCAGTAGTAACAGAGTATCTTCAGTACTCTTAAGGTATTCTTTATCTACATTTTTCTTTGAATCTAAAGTTTAAATTGAGCTCATTAATAAAAATCTGAACTGACTAAGTTAATCCGATGACGGTTCTGACCAATAAGAGACCAGCAGGTGGCGCGCTCACCTCGCCTAAACCTGAGGTCAGGTGTGCGGACTGATACAGAGCCGTAGTACTGACGGGAGAGAAGTATCCAACCGCGGCGGTGGTTGGTGAACTTCCTCCGGACTGGTGTCTGTTTTACCGGCAGACTGAAACACCTGTTAACTGGAACCAGCGAAGAGAGGAAGCACGAGCTCGATGCGGACACCTGGCGGATCCACAGGTGAATGTTTAGACCCACACGAGACATTTTAGTGAGTACCGTGTGTCCTATATATTTTTTTTTTTTTATTTTTTTTTTATTTATTTTTTTTTTGGGGGGGGGGTACTTGAACTTCACGTGCTCTGTTTCTTCTGTTGCTCATTGGGTAGCCAGGTGTCAGTTTTGTTGTTAGCCAATTGACGCTCATCAGAGACGAGCACGAGAACCTGGAGGGGGCGGGGCTAGAGAAGACCACGAGGAGAACGTAAAACGGTGAAGAAGTCAGAGAGTTTAAACCGGGTCAAATATTTGACCTGTTTCTGAAGCTCAGAGCCGTTAAAGTGGACTGAGTCTGTTTTCGCGGTGATTTTGCTGATTAGGGAGCTAAACTAAGCTAAGCTAACTTCACGGCCACGAGGTGACCGCGGCTAGCAGGTAGACTGGAGCTCCTGAAGACACCTGCTGAGGCCTGGACAGGTGAGCAGGAGGAGGAGCTCAAGGACAGTCTGGTGTTTTCACAAACGGTGAGTAAAATAAAAGGTATTTTTCTGTATTAAATGCAGCTTACTTCGAGTCAGGAGGGATTCTCAGGTGTGAACCACCTGTCTTGTTTGTGGGCGTCATATATTTCATCATTGAGGTTTTATACTGTTGAAATCACGATTTACAAAAATGAGTGCTACAGTTTGTCTGCTGAGAGTTTGAAGCTCACAATAACAATATAACGTTCACGGTAAAAACCGGAATGAACTTTAATACCAGAGATAGAAACACTACAACGTGTTGACGTAATGACGTCATGCTGATCGCAGGTTATCCAGCAACAAGCATCGATGGAAGCTGCTTTATTGAAGGTCTTCTGGACCGTCTCAGTAATTCCCCTCCGCTGTCCTGTGTGTGTTGTGTGTGTGTGTGTGTGTGTGTGTGTGTTGTGTTGTAGTGTGTGTGTGTAGTGTGTAAGTTAAAAACTAAGGAATTGAATTTTTTGTTTTAACTGCATATTTAAAGGTACATTGTCAATAACATGTATTTTGTTCACACTGTGTTATTTAAGTTATAAATTTTTTTTTTTTTTTTTTTTTTAAATTTTATACACTTTATTAACCCCCGAGGGGAAATGTCTTCGCTACAGCAGGGGGGCTCTCAGGGGGGGCTCTCAGGGGGGAGCTGCTGCAGCAGGCTGCCACTAGCGCGGCGCCAGGTAACCTGACCTGAGGTGCATGTTTTTGGATGATGGGAGGAAGCCGGAGAACCCGGAGAGAACCCACGCAAGCACAGGGAGAACATGCAAACTCCGCACAGAAAGGCCCAGGACCGGATTCAAACCCGGAACCTTTTTTGCTGTGAGGTGACAGTGCTAACCACTGCACCACCGTGACGCCCAAAATGGAACACTATCCAGTATTTCAAGATGATCTTTATTGCTAAAAATACCCAGATATTTTGTGATATCATTTGAGGGCCGTATTGCTCACAGCTATGTGATGTCCGAAGGTCACTGGTGAATCACATTCAAATGATGCATGTTTGTAAACTTCACTGATTTAACTGTCATTTAAGAGTTGTTCAGAGGTATGACCGCCCTGAACACAAGCAATCTGAAGTGAGTTTGTGGGCTAAAATTACTTTTAAAGTGGAACAGGAAGCTTGTGTAGTTCTGCTGGGAAGTAAACAACAACAACATCAGCACTTGTTAAACATGTGCGTCATCCAGGCTGTTGGGAGTAACTGGAGTATCTTCATGAGTAATAGGGTATCTTCAGGAGTAACAGAGTATCTTCATGAGTAACAGAGTATCTTCAGGGTATCTTCATGAGTAACGGAGTATCTTCAGGGTATCTTCAGGAGTAACAGAGTATCTACAGGGTATCTTCAGGGGTAACAGAGTATCTTCAGGGTATCTTCAGGAGTAACAGAGTATCTACAGGGTATCTTCATGAGTAACAGAGTATCTTCATGAGTGACAGAGTATCTTCAGGGTATCTTCAGGAGTAACAGAGTATCTACAGGGTATCTTCAGGGGTAACAGAGTATCTTCAGGGTATCTTCAGGAGTAACAGAGTATCTACAGGGTATCTTCATGAGTAACAGAGTATCTTCATGAGTGACAGAGTATCTTCAGGGTATCTTCAGGAGTAACAGAGTATCTACAGGGTATCTTCATGAGTAACAGAATATCTTCAGGGTATCTTCATGAGTAACAGAGTATCTTCAGGGTATCTTCAGGAGTAACAGAGTATCTTCATGAGTGACAGAGTATCTTCAGGGTATCTTCAGGAGTAACAGAGTATCTACAGGGTATCTTCATGAGTAACAGAGTATCTACAGGGTATCTTCATGAGTAACAGAGTATCTTCATGAGTAACAGAATATCTTCAGGGTATCTTCAGGAGTAACAGAGTATCTACAGGGTATCTTCATGAGTAACAGAGTATCTTCAGGGTATCTTCAGGAGTAACAGAGTATCTTCAGGAGTAACAGAGTATCTACAGGAATAACAGAGTATCTACAGGAGTAGTAAGATGAGTATCTTGTACTTTGATTAGTATTTGAACTACTTGTCAGAATAGATGTTTAACATGATGTATGTTATCCAGACCCAGTTACGCAATAGTCACATACTTCATAGCGGTTGTGTGCTGTGTTGTGCATCCGTTTCCGTAGTGTAGTGGTTATCACGTTCGCCTCACACGCGAAAGGTCCCCGGTTCGAAACCGGGCGGAAACATTATTGCTGTTTTGTAATATCTTCCTGTGAAATATGTTTCAAAACATTTAACTACAATATGGTGTTTCCTAGTGTTAAAATATGTCAAAATTATATTCATTATTCATGTTACAGGTTTGGTTGGACACAATGGCTGACGGAAAAAACAACTAGATACTATCTATTACTGTTATGTTTGATAAGAGGAAAGAGGCAGAAGTCGTAGTGACTTTGTGTTTATGAATCCGAAGGTTCAATATCCAAACTAGATCTATGGTAGTGTTACTGTTAAAATAGGTAAAAACATTATTAAACTCATTAATCTTTAACAGGTTTGGATGGAAGGTGATTCAAAATACAAACAAATGTTAAAATAATGTTTCTGCCTGGTTTTGAACCGGGGACCTTTCACACGGGGCCGAAAATGGTTAAGCTCTGTAAGAGCTACAGAGTTAACTGTTAACTATTTAGCGCGTAACTGTTAACTCTTTAACTCGTAACTCTAACTCGTTAACTCTTTAACCCTTTAACTCAACTCTTTAACTCGTAACTTTAACTCTTTCCATCCATTTTCTCTGGTAGTTCTTAATGCTGCTGATGTAATATATTACTGGCCACTGGTTGTTTTTGTGGCGCTGTTCTTAGTTTACCATTGTGGACAATGGAAAGGTAGATCGCTGGTCGTGTGAAGCTTCCAGGACCTCATCAAGTATTTAGGTGAAAGACCAGTGGATCCACCTGTGAAGAATGAGGATGACGACTTGGAAAGAACGCGAAGAAGACGTGGAAGTATGTTTGGGAGAGCAGAGCCGAAGGATACGCTGCATTCACCCTCTGGGAACCGTGTAGGACCTCACCAGGAAGGAGTCACTTCACAAAATATTAGTATGTGCAAACTTCTGTTTTACCAATCCTGTTGTCTTTGTTTATATTATTTTGTACTTAACATGATTGTTTTTGTAGAATTATTATTACTATGATTGTTATTCAAAGTTAAATACTGATTTTTGTTGTTGTTATTTTTGTATATTGATTCTTTATTAAAACATAATTTGACCAAAAATGACCCAAAAGCCTGTTATTTTACAGTGACACTGCTCTATAACAATTTATTTATCAGACGATGAGAAATTAACACTTAAAGAAACACAACAGGAAATAAACATTTACTGAATGTTTATTCTACTGTGTAGTGAGCAGTACATAACAGGTGGAAACAGCGCCACCTAGAGGAACGTTTTATCACCCGTCTGACCTAGAGTCCATCCCATATGAGTTTATATTTATAGAAATCACCATCTTCATTAAAGATCATGGTTTGATATTCATGACCTTTCAGTGTTCTTCAGTTCAAGGTTATATGATAAATTATCTCGCTGCTTTCACTATTTAAGATAAAGAGAAAATTAGTTTTCATTAAAAACGACAAAATTAACATTTAATCTAAAAACATGTGTAACGGGGATTTGATCATTTTACAGAATTCTGTCAATCAGTCATACCGATACAGATTAATCTGTAGAAATATCTTTGATCAGACAGGAGATCAGCTGTTAGAGTCGGTGTGTGGTCCTGAAAAGGACCGTTGTTGTCCTCGGGAGGTTTTACTTGGAGCTGGTGTACTTGGTGACGGCCTTGGTGCCCTCGGACACGGCGTGCTTGGCCAGCTCCCCGGGCAGCAGGAGGCGCACGGCGGTCTGCACCTCCCGGGAGGTGATGGTTGTACTGAGTCAGGCGGGAGGCCTCCGCGGCGATGCGCTCGAAGATGTCGCTGACGAAGGAGTTCATGATGCTCATGGCCTTGGAGGAGATGCCGGTGTCCGGGTGCACCTGCTTCAGCACCTTGTACACGTAGATGGCGTAGCTCTCCCTCCGGGTCCTCCTCCTCCTCTTGCCGGTCTTGGTAACCTTCGACGCGGCTTTCTTGGAGCCCTTCTTGGGTGCTTTGACTGGATCAGACATGTCTGTGTTGTTAGTTTCTGCTGAAAACGGATGAACTCCAGTCGTGTCGACTCTTTATTTGAATGCGCTTCATGCAAATACACTGTGCAGTTTCTCACTTCTGATTGGCTATTTTATCCGAAGTCAGCGCATGCGCTCCACGAGGTCACCGCCCTGAGCGGCCGCTCGGATCACGAGGAGGAAATAGTCCCGAGATGCTGAATACTTTCCCAACATCGAAAGTTTTGACAATCTGCCAAAATATCACAATATATTTATTATAATCTGAAAACTACACGTCCTGTTTTTAAATGTACTTTGAGTCAGACTGAGAATGAAGTCTGAACGAGGCAGTGACTTCAAAATCTAGTGAAGAAACAAACGATGTTTTTGGTGAAGTGATTGAAGTCTTTGATGTTTGAATTTAAAAAAAGACCTCAAACTAAATGAACCCGTCCAGGTTAACAATGTGTGCATATAGATATCTATACATATATCTATACATATATCTATACATATATCTATATATATATCTCTATATATATATCTATACATATATCTATATACATATATCTATACATATATCTATATACATATATCTATACATATATCTATACATATATATATATCTATACATATATCTATACATATATACATATATCTATACACATATCTATATATATATATCTATACATATATCTATACATATATATATATATCTATATACCTAGAGCTATCTATCTATACACACACATCTATTAATATATGTATTTATTTATATTTTTCCTTATTAAGAACATAATGAGCTTTATATTGGAGGAAGCTCTCCATGAGGATGTGTGGCTCTTAAAAGAGCCGTTGTGTTGGTGCTCGCTGGTCCCGGGACGGTTCAAGCCCTCTCTCCGCGGATGCGGCGGGCCAGCTGGATGTCTTTGGGCATGATGGTGACCCTCTTGGCGTGGATCGCGCACAGGTTGGTGTCCTCGAACAGGCCGACCAGGTAGGCCTCGCTGGCCTCCTGCAGCGCCATGACGGCGGAGCTCTGGAAGCGCAGGTCGGTCTTGAAGTCCTGAGCGATCTCTCTCACCAGGCGCTGGAAGGGCAGCTTCCGGATCAGCAGCTCGGTGGACTTCTGGTACCGGCGGATCTCCCTCAGAGCCACGGTACCGGGCCTGTAACGGTGAGGCTTCTTCACGCCGCCGGTGGCCGGGGCGCTCTTACGGGCGGCCTTGGTGGCCAGCTGCTTCCTGGGAGCTTTGCCTCCGGTGGACTTCCGGGCGGTCTGCTTGGTCCGGGCCATGTTCAGCTTCTGTCGGAGAATGAAGTCTGAGCGGGAGAGAGCGGCTTTATAAGGAGCAGCCGGAGGGAGCTCCGCGCTGATTGGTCCAGAGCAGCCTCACGTGCCCTGCAGCTGCTCCGCTATTGGAGGAAGAGATATTTGAAATTTCAAAACAAGCGCCACAGAAAGTAACTTTTCGACTGTAGTTTCTAATAAGTTTATTTCTGTCACGTTTGTAATGATTAATGTGACACATTTAAAGTGACAGGAGCTGTCAGCTGGAAAGAAAAAGATTTAAAGTGTTTTATTCCGTTTTGATTGGACCTCATTAGTCGGAACCTGCAGAACCTCCGGTTCAACACGATGGTTGAGATTCGGGAGGATATTGTAGGAAAGCAGCACATCTGGAGAACATCTGTTAACATCATCAGCAGCGGTGTCTGTTCAACACGTCTGGTTTTAAGATGCACAATTAAATAAAACCATCTTTTTCTAAATCTGATTCATGTTCGGGATGTTGTCAATAAAGTAATTATTATTCAGGTATGTCAGAATAAATTAATATTAATGTTAATATAACATGAGGAAGGTCTTTAGTGGAAAGTGGTGGCTCTGAAAAGAGCCGTTGATGCACGGTGTGCGGGGTCAGGTGTGCGGGATCAGGTGTGCGGGGTCAGGTGTGCGGGGTCAGGTGTGCGGGGTCTACTTCCGGGTCCTCTTCGCCGCGGGCCTCTTCGCGGCGGGTTTCTTGGCCGCCGGCTTCACCTTCTTGGGAGCCGCCGCCCTCTTCGGACTCTTCTTCACGGCCTTTTTCGCGGGTTTCTTGGCCGCCGCCTTCTTCGGGGACTTCTTCACTGCTGCTTTCTTGGCTGCAGGTTTCTTGGCCGCGACGGTCTTCTTGGCGACCGGCTTCTTAGCCTTGACGGGCGCCTTCTTTTTCACCACCTTCTTGGCCGGGGCGGCGGCGGCTTTGGGCTCTTTGGTGATCTTGAAGGACCCGGAGGCGCCGGTTCCCTTCACCTGGGTCAGGGTCCCGTTGGTGACCAGCTTGGAGACGGCGGCGTTGATGCGCTTGTTGGCTTTGGGCACGTCGACGCCTTTGGTCGCGAGGATCTTCTTCACCGCGGAGATGGAGGTTCCTCTGCGGTCTTTGGACTCCGCCACGGCGGCCACGATGAGCTTGGACAGGCTCGGTCCGTCCTTCTTGGGCCGGGGAGCGGCCTTCTTCTTGGCGGCTTTAGCCGGAGCTTTGGCCGGAGCTGCTGCTGGAGGTTCCTCTGCCATGTCGGTGGGTCGGTGTCGGTGGACCGGGGGTCGGTGGATCGGTGTCTCGGTGTCGGTGTCGGTGGGTCGGGGGTCGGTGGATCGGTGTCGGTGGGTCGGTGTCGGTGGGTCGGTGGATCTGGGTCGGTGGATCGGTGTCTCGGTGTCGGTGGATCTGGGTCGGTGGATCGGTGTCGGTGGATCGGTGTCTCGGTGTCGGTGTCTCGGTGTCTCGGTGGATCGGTGTCTCGGTGTCGGTGTCTCGGTGTCTCGGTGTCGGTGGGTCGGTGTCTCGGTGGATCGGTGTCTCGGTGTCTCGGTGTCGGTGTCTCGGTGTCGGTGTCTCGGTGTCTCGGTGTCGGTGGGTCGGGGTCGGTGTCCGGGCTCGAGGAGGAGGCGGGACTTATCACGAGCACATGAGAACCGTGGAGAGGCAACCTGCAGCCGCCGCTCCGCCGCCGGTAACGCGGTCACACTTGTGTTTTCTCCTCCACGTTTTGGACAGAAATTGCTCACAAAGTCACTGCTTTAAAACACGAGTGTTACGGCAGCGGGACGGAAACCGGTTCCCCTCCGGTCTGAGCTCGGGTTTGACTCCCGGGACTCCGCCGGTTCCTCCCGGTAGGCTCCAAACCTCCCGGACCCACGGTCACTTTGAGCCGCTCGGATCGACTTTTCTTCACATTTCGTCTTTTAAAACAGCTAAAAGCGTTTTTTATGAACGGTGTCGGTGCTGATCCGGTTAGCGGAGACTTTCAGGGACCGGACAGACGTGAAAGAGTCCCGGTGATGGGATGTGTTGACGTTTAATAAGTGAAGTTTCCGGTCGGTGTAAACACACCGACGGTGCCGGTGATGCTGCTGTCATTCACCGGCAAAACACGGTTTAATAACGACGACCAATAATATTAATATTAATAATAATAATCAGTAATTCTGAGATGATGACAGGATGCTTCTCACGAGGAGAAATCTGTGAACCCACAAGATGTTATAACATTCATGTTCTGATATCATAGATATAGATATCTATATAGATATATATTGTATATATCATATATTGCATATATAATATATATTGTATATATTATACCGTTTACTTCATGGTTCACCGTTGACTGCATCCTGCTCAACAATGTTCCTGGAAAAAGCTTTTTATAAATGTCAATAAATCAATTTTCTAAAAAACAAACAGAAAGAAGCCACAGCATTTATTATTAGTTTTTTTATTTATTCTTATCTAATCAGTGTAAAGTTTAAAGTTATTAATGGACAAAAGAGAAATAATACAACAGCACTGAATACTGTCTCTGCAGTAGATATTTTATTTGTATTCTTTGTTGTTGTTAAAAACATTATTTTTACATTAAGTGTCTTTGTTGAAACTTTAAACGTCTTCAGGCTTCAATGTCTGACTGTAGTTTGTATTTGGTGATTGGGATTGATAATCAGGAGGTTTGATTTAATATGATTAATAACTTTGAACGTTCATGGTTTCATGGTGGATGTTGGTGATTCTCCTGATTTCTGACTGTCATCTTTGTTGTCTCTTTTCTTTGTCTGTGAATTAAACAAATCTTTATTATTAAGATGCACACAGGAAATGTTGCTTTGATCATAATCTTCAGAAGTGTGACTGGTTGTCATGGAGACCTGAAGGACGTGTGAAGGACGTGTGAAGGACGTGATGTCACATGAAGACTTACTATAGTAGGACTTCTTTACTATATTTTGGACAACATATCAGATAGCAGACTGCAGAGCAGTATGGGTTCTCTGGTGACGTCATGCTCCTCCGTGGCCCCTCCTCCTCAGGATGGAGGACGGTTTCGGTTCGAGTCCCGACGGGGAGAAACATGTTTTTATCTGGAATAAACGTCCTCGTGATCTGAATGATTCATTTTTCCTCGTCACTCCTTCATCTCTGCAGGGTTTCTATTTTTGGCTTAAAAAAATGTGGACACACAAAATATGACTTGTGTATGACGGACTAATGTTGACGTTAACGTCGGTGTCTCCGGAGAACACGGAGGCTGATCATATCCATTTTGTATTATTACAACTTTATTACTCATGACCTCTGAGGCACCTGTTTGTCTAGAAGATTATCTGTAAGGCAAATTCAAAACTCAAACATTTATTGGCAGTAAGTTTCAATAACATGTTACATCCATTATAATGAGTTTATAACCAACGGCTCCATCAGACTGGTGATTTATGGAGTTAGTCGTGTGTTGAGATGTTTTAAAATGACCTGGAGAGCATATTGAGTCATTAAATGGTATAAACGCTTCAAATAGACATCAATATGTATAAATGTGTTACATCATACAGAATATGAGAATGTGATTGGCTGAGGTTTTGTATTTCATTCAATATTTCACCATCAGTGTGATGGCAGTCTGGTAGATCTATACTATAGTATTATAGATCTACTAGAATAATAATATATTAATATAATAATAATTATAATCTACTCTATTGATAGATCTATACTATAGTATTATAGATCTACTAGAATAATAATATATTAATATAATAATAATTATAATCTACTCTATTGATAGATCTATACTATAGTATTATAGATCTACTAGAATAATAATATATTAATAATAATCTACTCTATTGATAGATCTATAATACTACAGATCTGTAGTATTATAGATCTATAATACTACAGATCTGTAGTATTATAGATCTATAATACTAGTTGAACTGTTGTCAGGACTGAGCTCTTCCAGAAGGAGTAGTTGGCTCTGAAAAGAGCCGTTGTGGTTCCGGTGGACCGGGAGGAGGTGGGAGGAGTTGGACCGGGAGGAGGTGGACCGGGAGGAGGTGGACCGGGAGGTTACCCTCCGAACCCGTACAGGGTGCGGCCCTGCCTCTTCAGAGCGTAAACCACGTCCATGGCGGTCACCGTGCTCGGTGTAGGTGACGGCGTCCCGGATCACGTTCTCCAGGAACACCTTCAGCACCCCGCGGGTCTCCTCGTAGATCAGACCGGAGATCCGCTTCACGCCGCCGCGGCGGGCCAGACGGCGGATGGCGGGCTTGGTGATGCCCTGGATGTTGTCCCGGAGGACCTTCCGGTGCCGCTTGGCGCCTCCTTTCCCGAGTCCCTTGCCTCCTTTTCCTCTTCCGCTCATGATGTCCTCTCGACGTGCTGACTGACGTCCGCCGGCGGCTCGAGAATATGAAGCGTGTCGGCGGACGTAAAAGAAGACTGCTCTGTCGGCCCCGCCCCCTCTGACGCGTCCTGCCGGAAGACCGGCACATCCGGGAACTTTGGCTTTCAAAAACCTATTTCACGTTTTCATTATAAAAACCTGGTCAACATGACTTCAAACAGGAACACGGCGGCACCGTGTCTCCGGGTCTCCGGGTCTCCATGTCTCCGGGTCTCCATGTCTCCGGGTCTCCGGGTCGCCATGTCTCCGGGTCTCCGGGTCTCCATGTCTCCGGGTCTCCGGGTCTCCGTGTCTCCGGGTCTCCGGGTCTCCGTGTCTCCGGGTCTCCGGGTCGCCATGTCTCCGGGTCTCCGGGTCGCCATGTCTCCATGTCTCCGGGTCTCCGGGTCGCCATGTCTCCGGGTCTCCATGTCTCCGGGTCTCCGGGTCTCCGTGTCTCCATGTCTCCGGGTCTCCATGTCTCCGGGTCTCCATGTCTCCATGTCTCCATGTCTCCGTGTCTCCGTGTCTCCGGGTCTCCGGGTCTCCATGTCTCCGGGTCTCCGGGTCTCCATGTCTCCGGGTCTCCATGTCTCCGGGTCTCCATGTCTCCGGGTCTCCGGGTCTCCGTGTCTCCATGTCTCCGGGTCTCCATGTCTCCGGGTCTCCATGTCTCCATGTCTCCATGTCTCCGTGTCTCCGTGTCTCCGGGTCTCCGGGTCTCCATGTCTCCGGGTCTCCGGGTCTCCGTGTCTCCATGTCTCCGGGTCTCCATGTCTCCGGGTCTCCATGTCTCCATGTCTCCATGTCTCCGTGTCTCCGTGTTGTTTCCACGCTGCGTGTTATTTCGTCCCTTTTGTAGAAGTGGTGCCTTCGAGATCTTTGATCACGATCTTGTTTTCAACAGCTGACTGATTCTCCTGCTGCAGTTTATCATCTATGTTGTTGCCTTGGAAACCATTCGTCCATTGCCTTGGAAACCATTCGTCCGTTGCCTTGGAAACCATTCGTCCGTTGCCTTGGAAACCATTCATCCGTGAGTATTTGTTTTATTGATTCTTTTGATATCACCGGCATAATATATCTGTTGTATTTTTGTTTGTCCACAAACTAAGAGAATGTAAAACGCACCTGATGATCCAAATCATCCACATATAATGAACATAAAATCACTTTTACTGATTTATTGTGCATTTTGACTTCTCAAAAACAATTACATAATTTTAAGAGTGTTTTTTTTTTATTGTCTTTTTTAATGCAGAAAAACTCCGTTTTGCTCCTTGTGTTCATGACAGTAAATTAATTTCATGAACGATATGATTAATGAATTCAGTGAGAAAGTAAGCAGCAGATGAATTGATAGTAAAATGATGAGTTGCAGATCTGATTAAAGCAGCAGTGTGTCATGGACGTGGATTACTGAGACTGAAGAACATCTCAAAAGAGGAAGATTGTCAGGCTGCTTCTGAACCATAAAAGTATTAATGTATTTATTTATGTATATTTGTATTATTCTGGATGAACATCCGAGAAAATGATTTAATGTTGTTCTGTTGAATGTCTTTAAGTTGAGATCAAAACATTCAAGAGCGCTGACGAAGCAGAAAGTGTTTTAATTCATTTACTTAAATTATCATTTGTACTTTACAACACTTCAAACCCATTCAGTCTTTTATTGAAAGAAACAAGTGACATCTTCAATCTTCAGTTTCATCTCTCAGCACAGACGGGTCCAGGACAGGTTTAGCCTAGCTTAGCACAAAGACTGGAAGCAGAGGGAAACTGTTAGCCTCGCTCTTCCAGCAGCAACATCAACGTGACACTTTAAATAAATCCACGAATGAAGCTACAGCGTAACATGCACACACCTGACGTGTGAATCCTAAACCGGTGATGTTTATGATTCTGTGTGAAGGAGATGAAGAGAAATGAAACCGGTACATGCCAACCAGCAGCTGCAGTTCCTCTGACATCCACCAGGTGGTGCTCGGGGGGGTAAGAAAACGAAACAACGGCAGTTTTTACACAATAAGAGTCTAAATATGATCACTAATGTCACACTTTCACAATAAGAGTCTCATAATCATTCAGGTCAGATTTCCAAAATAAGAGTCGTGTTATAATCACTGAGGTCACACTTTCACAATAAGAGTCGTATTATGATCGCTGAGAGAAAAGACTCTTTTAATTACAGTGCTGCTGCCAACACCAATGGCAGAATTTCAAAATAAAAGTCTTCCTAAGATCGCTGGTGTCAGACTTTCACAATAAAAGTCTCATTAGGATCATTGTTGTCAGACTTTCCCAAAAGGAGTATAAAGGGCAAATGTTCATGATGACAGCCTTTCTATGATTACTGCAGGTGACTTTCAAAATAAAATAATCCTACTCCAATTACTGAGGGCAGACTTTCACAATAAAAGTCATGATCGCTGTGGTCAGACTTACACAATAACAGTCTTAATAGAATGAGTGAGGGGTGCTTTCATAATAAAAGTCCTGTTCAGATCAACGACTGCCGGGAGACTTCTTCAATTTTTATCTTGAGCAGGAAAGAAATAAAAAGATGTGACTGATTTACCGATTTCAGATTGACGTCCTTGTTTTGGTGGTTTTGTGCGGTTGATCAGTTTCACATTAAAACCTTCGTTAGGCGCTGATCTGTTAGGAACCATAAAAAAGGGTTAAAATGTCTGTTTTCCACCTGGAGGATGTTGTGATGTGTTTCCACGGTTGACAGCAGGTGAGACGAGCCGCCATGTTCCACAGGTGAGCTGCTGAGGAGGAGGAGCCGTAACGACTCCGCAGGTACAGTCATCACACCTGAGTGGACGTCGGTCTGTTGTTTTTTTAAATCTCCTCCATTAGCGGCAGGTATGGAGGGATGGGGGGGGGGGGGGCCTCCTGCAGGTCAGAGCGACCACGGCGTCCCGTCTACTCTTCACTTTCACCGTTCACAGACGCCCCTCTTCCTGCCCCCCCGCCGTCCCAGCATCCTTAGCGAGCGGAGACTGCGGGCTCAACCGTCCCTTCCCCGCCGATCCGGGGAGGTGGTTTCGGTCGGAGGAGGAGGAGGAGGAGGGCGGGGGGCGGAGTCTGGAGGTGACGGCGTGAGGGCTGGGGGTGACGGAGGACAGCGTCTGCTGGCTGCCGTTATGGAAGGAGGAGCTGTTGGAGCTGGGGTGGGAGCGGTTGTTGTAGTGAGCCTGCCAGCCCGGACGCTTCTTCTTCCAGCGGCACCGGAGGATCCGGATGAAGGCCTGAGGACACCAAACCAGGAGGTCAACGGGGGGGGGGGGGGTAATCATGGAGCCTCTTAGGCTTCATACAGTTGGTACCTGTTTGAACTCCCGGCTGTAGCAGGGGTAGATGATGGGGTTCAGACAGCTGTTGAAGTATCCCAACCAGAAGATGACTTTGAAGAAGGTTTCAGGAGGACGCAGGCTGCTGCTGAAGGAACCTGGAGACCAGAAGAGAGATCAGCAGACAACAAGCATAACCTCTCCTCAGTCTGGAGAGGGAGACGACCAATCAATCAATAATCTGACGGGTGGTTTGGAAAATGATCAGCAGGACTGTAAAACCGATGCAGCGCGGCGCCACCTGCTGGCTGCAGAAGAAGCTGGTGTTCTGGATTCATCCGTGACATGAAACTATGAACATATTATTCTGATTTCTATGATTTTCCCACAGAGACGGTTCCTGCCTCTAAACGGTGAATCAGTGTGACGCGTCTTTTCATTCCCGAGTCTCCGAGTCGCTGACCTGCTGATGAGTCGCTGACCTGCTGATGAGTCGCTGACCTGCTGATGAGTCGCTGACCTGCTGATGAGTCGCTGACCTGCTGATGAGTCGCTGACCTGCTGATGAGTCGCTGACCTGCTGATGAGTCGCTGACCTGCTGATGAGGCGCTGACCTGCTGATGAGGCGCTGACCTGCTGATGAGGCGCTGACCTGCTGTATGTTGGAGGATTTCGGAGGATTTCGGAGGATTTCTAAGGATCAGGTTTGAGATGTTCTTGGGATAAGGCAGCCTCCTGAGCCGGTGGATTATTTCTCCCTGAACGTGGACTTGTAAGGCCATCCTACGCCTCAGGCTGCTGTCTCTGACTATATATGAAGAAATTTAAACCTGATGTCTGCTGTGGAAAAAACACCAAAAACATGTGACACCTGCCCACGACGCTTTCTGTCCTGTTGAAAACCACGTATCTCCAAGTTTGGTGAAGAAGCTATTTTGGTTTCCATTTAATAAGAGTTTTGGGTTTCTGCCACAGCCTTCATGTAAATGAAGCCGGCAGCGCATTTCAACATGGAGGACGTTTAGACGCTCCACTCACTCTTCTTCTTCGGTGTTTGTATTTAATCCCGCCAACAAACGCTGACACTGAAATGTTCTTCAATGTTTTGTGTTTTCTACATCTTGTCATGCCATCAATGCAAAATGTCAGATTATATAATTAGTAAATAGTTCCATCATTTACAAATTCACTGCCTTCAGTAAAACAATATAAAACCTTCATCACTGAGCTGTGAGCAGGATGCACGCAGTTAAAACCAGAAATTTCTCTTCATTTTTTTGTCTCTAATTGAAAACAACTATAATTGCTGCCGTTCCTATTTTAGGCAGCGGTGCTTCGCAGGAGTGTAGATTAGAAAAGTTGATTATTTTCTGGTTGTTCTGGCTTCAGTATTTTTTATTTTCTGTATCATCGATGTCTTTTTATTACTTGAAGGCTCCTCATGTTCTCTTGCTCGGTGAGAACAGTTCAGGCTGTTTCCGTTTTTGTTTATCAGGTTTTTTTTCAAAATTGGTGTTGAGAATTGTGGATTTGAGGTGTTATTGGAGCAGCAGATTAAACTCGTGTTTACAGGAACAGCTGCAGCTTCATTCACATGTTCACAGAAACCTGAAGCAGAAGTCCGTCGCTCTTAAATCAAGCTGCAGACTCTCCCGACGTCTTTGATCCAGTTTAAGAAATCAAAGCAGCCGAGCAGAAAGCCGCCACCTTCCCTCCGTCCTCTCGGCTGATTTACTGATGACGCAGTGCAGATCGTGACTCGGCAGAAAGCAAACGCAGATATTACAGTCAAATACATGTTGGTTCTTGTCAACAGTCTTTCAGTCGGAGGGTTTCAACGTGGGAAAGAAAGAGTTTGTTGTTGAACTTGATGTAGAAGAGACTCGTGAAGAAGCTTTAAAACAACCAGTCAGGTTGTGACTCGTCATCGCTGACGTTCGTCCACAATAAACTTTGAACTCACTTTTTGAATTATTGTCAGAAATGTTCGTCCTGTCTGAGATTCCAGAAGGACTTCTGGAAAAGAAAAGCCTTTGTAGGCTTTATATTTTATGACCGCTGACACTTTTTGAATGGGAGTCTATTGGAGCCAGCCCCTAGTGGCCCTCAGTGGTATTTCACTTTACAGCTGAATTGGTTTTAGTTTTCGCATCCGAAGACTCAACGTCCACTTTTCTAAACGGCCTCCGGTGAAACCACGACGAGCGTTGACCTCCTTGTGAACGTCAGATTCACAGCGTGAAGAAGAACGACTGCAGGAGTTGATACGCAGCTTTCCTGAAAACACTGAGAAGCTCTCGTCTGATTTCCTGCTCCGACTTCCAGAGTTTCTATCTCTGCAAGTGTTGGACGACAAAGTGAACGTTTAAAATTCACGCTCTGACTCCGAAGAGGAAAACGCTGAATTTGAAGTTCGGCGGCTTCGGTCTGAAGGACACGTTAAACCTGCTGATCTCAGACGGTTTCTCTGAGCATCAAAGGATCAGATATTAAACCGCTTCAGTCTCTCGCTTATGAAATCTGCCGTGGTCAGAGGTCACACAAAGCCAGCGGGATTGTGGGTAGCTCTCCGTTTGGACGATGTAATCTCCGTTAAAAGGTTTCTGCTGGATGTTGCAGATGAATCGGTGTTTGGACGGCTCCTGTTCGAGGGTTAGAGCCGACTTCAGTCGCCACGGCAACCTTTCCTGGACCCTTTTTAGGAAATCAGGAGCTTTGATTCCTTTTCGACAGCGTGAAGCCAAAATCCAGAGAAAAAAACAAACATGGAGAAGAAACTTTATTTTGGTTTAAATTGAATTACAGCGAACGGTCTTCTGCTTGTTTCACTTCACGTCTTTCATCAACTTGTTTTTTAGATGGAAGCAAAAATATTCAGAAAGAAACTAAAATTGAGTTCTTCTGGTCAGTTTCTGAGTTTGGACTCCAGGAATAACTCCAATTAAAGCCGGCCGTCGCATGCTGCCGTCGGGTCCAGCGGGTCGGCGGTGGACGTGGAGGCGGAGCTTAACACGCCTGACGAATGTGCAAAGCTTCGTGAGGTTTGGAGCAACCTTTGACCTTAAACATCAACTTCCTGTTACACGGCGAAACATCAAACTTTGCTGCATCGCCATGGCAACGCTCTTTCACAAAAAAGCATGGGCTTCTCAATATGTCATCATCAATGTCTGAAGGCTATTCTGACCCGGTCTGATGTCATGTGATCAACCAGCTCCACGAAGCAGATGTCATTTTCTGTTGCCAGCAGGGGGCGCTATGATTATGAACAGATATTACCACACAGGTGTCTTCAGGGCCGGACTTTTATCAAAGATGTATTTTCCTGCTGGATCAGCAGTTCTCTCAGAGAAAGGATTTTTCTGATGAAGATGATAAACTGAGTCCGTTACAGCCGTGGAGGAACTTACCGATGGGCAGAGCCATGAAGAAGGGCAGCCAGCAGAGGATGAACATGCCGACCACCACGCCCAGCGTCTTCGCCGCCTTCTTCTCCCGGGAGAACTTCTGCAGTTTGAGTGACAGCGCGCTGGCGCCGGGTTTGGAGGCTCCGCCCGGGTCGGCGCTCGGCTGGTTCCGCCGGTGGATCCTCATCGTGAGCTCGTTGGAGTTCTCCGACCGCTCCTTCATCATGCCGGCCTCCAGGTTCTTGGTGGTGCGTTTGGCCACGACGTAGACCCGGCAGTACATCGCCAGGATGACGGCGGTTGGGATGTAGAAGGAGCCGAGGGAGGAGAAGAGGGCGTAGAAGGGCTCCTCGGTGATCAGGCACACCGTGTCGTCCTGGAGGAGGAGGACGGCAACCAGCTGATCAATAACATCATCACCATCACCATCATCATCATCATCAAAGATTTACTTCTGATCTTCTGATTGGTGGGAGGAAAAAAACAAAGTAGGATTTTTTGGAAAATTTCCAAAAAAGTCTGCATGAAATGAGCAATAAATGTCTGAAATATTACTGGTAACAAAATATATAATTAAAAAAAATAAAAATCGACTAATATAGTCAAAAAACTATAACAAAAAATATAAATAAAATCTCTAAAATATTACTGTTCAGAAAATATCCAAAAACAAATGATAATAAAAATATCCAAAACTAAAATGTTAGCAAACTAACTTTTACAGCTGATGTTGCATAGCCTACTAAATAAATCATAATAAATTAAGATTTGAATGCTTTCGGTTGAGCAAAAACATTTGTGACGACTCATCACTGAACTTAAAGCTGATTCGCAGCAGGATGAGTTTGAATATTTCAGTGGATGATATGTGTGCATACATGAGCGCAGTAACATGAGGTTTTGGTACTGTGGTGCATGCTGGGTAATTTCTCCCATACGTGCGAGGGCGGCTGCTTCCAGCCCAGCAGGGGGCCGATGGAGATGACGATGGCGAGGATCCAGATGCCCAGCATGGCGAGCAGCGCCCGCTTCTCGGTGACGATCATCGGGTACTGCAGCGGGCGGCGGACGCCGATGTAGCGGTCGATGGAGATGACGCACAGAGACATGATGGACGCCGTGCAGCACAGCACGTCCACCGCCGCCCAGATGTCGCAGAAGATCCGCCCGAACACCCAGTAGTCCAACACCTGCACAGACGAGGGGCGGAGTCAACTTCCTCCTGAGAAACCTGCTTTTACTGCGTCACTTCTACCTGTCGGCTGCAGCGTGACATCGTGTTAAAGGACCGATTCTGCTTCTTTAAATAGATTCAACAGGTCACAGATCAAAATCTAATTACTTTAAACTTATTTATGCAAAGATTTGTCATTTTCTTGACTCCATCGGTTTTTATTCTTTTTGTGGTTTTATTCCTGTGAACCCGACATCCCCCAAAAAAACACCTCGAGGGGAAGTTCTTCAAATTTGACAGAAACATTCAGACGGACTCGAGGATGACCTGATAATATTTAGGAAGTCAAAGGTCAAAGGTCACCGTGAGCTCACGACACACGTTCATGGACTTAAAACTCCAGAATTATAACTAAATTTCACATGAATGTTCAACAGGATTAAAACGACAAAAAAAGGTCAACTTGACTGACGATGTTCTCTGGCCGGGAAACGAGCCCGTTGCAGAAATCTGGTTCCATCCGGTATTTATAGCCACTTTATCCAGAACAAGGTCACCTATCACAGCTCACCTTTAGGACGAAGGACAGATCACCAATTAACCTGAGATGCATGTTTCCAGATGGTGGGAGGAGGCCGGAGTAACAGGCAGAACCCACGCAGGCACCAGGAGAAAGGCCCAGGCCCGGGATCGAACCCGCGACCTTCCCTGCCCACTGTGTCCACGGGCTAAATGACCTGAACGGTAACATCGTTACTTTCCCTTTTCTCCTTCCTTCCTCTTGTACTTGTCCCTTCCTACATTTTGTCTCTTTTGATCTTCAAATTAATAAATTATTATTATGTTTACATTTTTTTGTATAACTCTTTTTGTGACCACCAGGATAAAATATTGTTCCGTTCATGGTCATATAAAAAGAAAGAAAAAAGATGAAAATCTGACTCATGAGAAACTGAAACCTTTTTTTTTAATTGGTTAAATATATTTTTTGAATTAAATAATTGTTTCAACACCTTCAACCGTTCTTTCTTTAAGTTGCTTCCCTCCTTTTCCCCCCGTGACTTCCTCCTCTCTTTAAACAACCAATAACCGATCAATAATCGACCACCGACCTCCAGGGTGGCGGACACCGGCAGCACGGTGGTGCTCAGCAGCAGGTCGGCGATGGCGAGGTTGATGATGAAGTAGTTGGTGGGGATCCGGAGGTGTCGGTTACAAACCACCGACAGGATGACCAGGATGTTCCCGACGATGGCGAACATGATGAAGAAGGCCAGCACCATGCCCACCGGCACCGCCCGGCGCAGGTCCAGCGGGGCGGCTGCGTCGCTGCGGTTGGAGGAGTTGGAGTCCGGCGGCTGCGTGTCGGTGTAAAGATCCACGGAGGAGCCGTTAGTCCACCGACTCATGGTGAGCAGCACGTTAAACACGTTTCTTCACGGAAGTTTTTAACAGAAAATTAATTATAATGATTTTTTTTTTTTTAAAGACCACTTTTAGTCTTTTACTCTTTACTGAGTGATTCTGGCGCAGAAACTGACGCTAATGGGCCTTTTTTTGTTGTTTTTTTGTTGTTGTTTTTTTTCCGTTTTTTCTCTTCAGTCTGAAACTCCGCAGATTTTTTTTAACGTTTGAAAATCCGTTAAAAAAAAAAGCAGAAGTGACGAAGCGTCGCTGCGGTGGAACCTGCGGTGGAACCTGCGGTGGAACCTGCGGTGGAACCTGCGGTGGAACCCCGCGGCGCAGCCTCGCGCTCGGCTCGGCGGGCGCGCGGAGCCGCCGCAGCAGCAGCAGGTGGTGGTGGTGTGGTGGTGTGGTGGTTCGGGTCCGCTCGGCTCGGTTCGGGGTCTCCGGACACTCTGGCAGCCTCCTGCCCGCCTGTGGAGCTCCTCCTCGGGTTGAGCTGCGGATTCAGGAGCGGGTCGCGGATCTTTGTGTCCTTTTATGGTCCAAGTGTTTAATGTGGGAAAGTTCGGAGTGAAGAGACGAAAAAAGAAAAAGACAGAAGACACGAGCTGCTGCATCTTTCTCTCACGGTGGTGGAGAGACGGCCTCCCTCTCTCTCTCTCTGCCAGGACCGGTATCACATCCAGCATTTACAACCTTCAACAGACTACAAAAACAATTCAAGAAAAAGTCATTTTAATCCTAATATTTGATAAAGAGTATTTTTAGACAACAGCAACCACACAGCTGACTAAAAGGTTTAACTGTAATCAGATTGCAGATCAGATCATTGATATTAATATGCTCCAATTCAACATCTCTCAAGCAGTGATTCATTTCACTCTGCTGTTTTATAAACTACAGAAACCTTAAAACCCGAGAAATGATCATTACAAAAGAAGAAAACATGGATAATGGACGATAATGGATTTAACACATCAAACAATCTGTTGTTGGAAGAACACAGAAAGAAGCTCGTCTGCTTCAACCATCCTAAAAAGATTTAAACAGCTGTTCATTCCTGTCACTGAGGTAACCATGGCGATGGAGCTCGTGGAACATTTAAACCTTAAAGAAAGAAATACGTCCACGAAGCGTTTCGTTCAGGATGAACCAGAATCTTTCCTTCGGTCGTCTTCGGGTTTCAGAGATGAAACACGTGTTGTATTATTCCTTTAAGTGAATAATTCAGGAACTTCGATTTTCCTCCTAAAAATGACTGAAGTTTTAAACAGAGTTCAGTTGAGAGGAATTTAATCACAATGAAATTACGTTCAGAGAGCATCAAATGTGGAATCGAATTCCTCCCGTTAGTTTGATTAAAATAACGACGTTCAGTCTGGAAACCAAAGAATAGGAAAGTTAGAAGGTTTCATGGTCTCATGACTTTAATACAAAAAAAACAAAGAATAACACCAGATATGCACTTTAAAATCAAATAATATACAGTGGAGGTCAATAGAGGAGGTCAATACAGGAGGTCAATAGTGGAGGTCAATAGAGGAGGACAATAGAGGAGGTCAATACAGGAGGTCAATAGTGGAGGTCAATAGAGGAGGTGAATAGAGGAAGTCAATAGTGGAGGTCAATACAGGAGGTCAATAGTGGAGGTCAATAGTGGAGGTCAATAGTGGAAGTCAATACAGGAGGTCAATAGTGGAGGTCAATAGTGGAGGTCAATAGAGGAGGTCAATAGTGGAGGTCAATAGTGGAGGTCAATAGAGGAGGTCAATAGTGGAGGTCAATAGAGGAGGTCAATAGTGGAGGTCAATAGAGGAGGTCAATAGTGGAGGTCAATAGTGGAGGTCAATAGAGGAGGTGAATAGAGGAAGTCAATAGTGGAGGTCAATACAGGAGGTCAATAGAGGAGGACAATAGTGGAGGTCAATAGTGGAGGTCAATAGAGGAGGTCAATAGTGGAAGTCAATACAGGAGGTCAATAGTGGAGGTCAATAGAGGAGGTCAATAGAGGAGGTCAATAGTGGAGGTCAATAGAGGAGGTCAATAGTGGAGGTCAATAGTGGAGGTCAATAGTGGAGGTCAATAGTGGAGGTCAATAGTGGAGGTCAATAGTGGAGGTCAATAGAGGAGGTCAATAATGGAGGTCAATAGTGGAGGTCAATACAGGAGGTCAATAGTGTAGGTCAATAGTGGAGGTCAATAGTGGAGGTCAATAGAGGAGGTCAATAGAGGAGGTCAATAGTGGAGGTCAATAGTGGAGGTCAATAGTGGAGGTCAATAGAGGAGGTCAATAGAGGAGGTCAATAGTGGAGGTCAATAGAGGAGGTCAATAGTGGAGGTCAATAGAGGAGGTCAATAGAGGAGGTCAATAGTGGAGGTCAATAGAGGAGGTCAATAGTGGAGGTCAATAGAGGAGGTCAATAGAGGAGGTCAATAGAGGCCCATTGGGAGGTTCACCCTGTTCTCTCAGGCGGAGTAACGAACAGCAGGTGAATAAAACAGGAATAAAAGGTGTTGAGTTTCTCTTCCGAGTCGGTGTAGTTATTGTTTGTTAAATTGATATCCATCCTTCGGTTGACTCAGCAGAGAGAAACGTGGCGAGGTCGGCCGGTTTCAGGTGATGTCAGCGGCCGTCTGTTTCCAGGTCGGTTAGAAATGTGCAACATGCTGTTGGCAGCACAACAACAATAACCTGTTGTCGAGGCGACAGCCAATCACAGGGGCGCTGAGCTTTCTAAATCAGCTCAGCGGGGGGGCTTCATTTCCTCAAACCGTCTTTTAGGTCGAGTCTGTTTCATTTCTGCGTTTTTCCTCGACGGTTCTTTACAATCTGCTCAACAAACATTTTCATCCTCAATTCAGATTCAGAAAATCTCAACACAGAATCCGTCTCAGAAGAAGAAATCCTCCTGTTGTCTGTGCAGAAGAATCCAATTACAACTATTTGACACGTGAAGCTGCTTCGAGTGTTTCTGAAGACGGATTTCTGGAGGAGAAATAATCCTGCTGGTAAACAAGGAGTTTATTTTCTAAGTTCAGAGACTCTTCGGTATTTCGGTGTTTATTCTCTGAGTGTTTACGGCCTCGTGGCCGTATTAGTATTTCCCAGCATGCCTTAGTTAGTTCTTCGTAACTTTTGAGAATCAAACAACTAAATTAAATCTCAGTGATGGGCAGAAATTATATTTAGTTTTGTTAAAACATTTATTAATATTTCAATGAAGACATAATGATAAATAAAATGAGGAAATCATTCCAAACCATAAGTGTACCAGGAAGGAACGTAACATATGTGTATATAATATAAATAATCACTGAAGATAACAGACACGATGGAAAATCAACAGGAAGCTGTAAAAAAATGACCTTTTTGGTTTTTTTTCTCTCTTGACAAAGTTTTTTTGGGATCTGAAATATCTGAATTATCCGTTAAATCCAAAAGCCAAATATTCACTAATCAGCATCGAGCAGCGGCGTCTTCTTCCCACGACCTGCTGCCTCCACGCCGAGCAGCACGAAAACGCCTTAAACACACAAACCACATTTTCTCTTGGACTCTGATTTCTCTGGTTCGACCTTTGACCCCCGACGGCCCGAGGCACCGACCCCCCCTCACACATGTCCGTCTGTAGATAATCTGCAGGACTTCAACATCTGACGAACACAAATTCTTCTCCAAAGTAAATCTTGATCAGTTTCTTATCAATTTAATGAACGTTTGTGGTTTTGACTGTTTGAATTCTTTGAATCTGTTCAACTTCAGGTTCAGGAAATAATGATCGTAAGATGATAAACAAAACCATCGATTATTAATCTGAATGACTGAGATGGAAGATATCGTGATCTTGTCTGATATTTCTTTCTGTTAATTACTTAGAAATAAACAATAAAAAACAAACAATGCTCCAACAAACGAGACCTGCGAGAACACAGTTTGTAATTGTGATGTTTACTGATCAATATGTTTAGGTTGTTTATGAAGATTATTTCTGCCAATAAAACAAACAACAACGATAGACTTTAGAAGAAGTGAGAACCGACCAGCTCGTCTGTAAGGATGCGACAGTAAATCAAAATAATAAAAAAAATATTATTGACTTACTAAAACAAATATTTATTGTTTTTTGCAATTATACTTGTATTGTAATTGTTGTTGTTTGTTAGTTTTTTACATCACAACAATGAACACATCATTTGCGTAATCATCATCAAAAATACCAGATAGAAACAGAACTAGTTCTTAATATCTCATAATTTGGGCTCAAAAAGAACAAAAGTGATTTACTATTTTATGATTTCAACATTTAATCAGTTTTAGTTGGAAGTTTTAACAGCCAATCATTGAGCTGATATTTACATTTTTCTTTATTATTTTTTATTTGCTTTAATACCGCAAAGATCCAGAAAACTGTTTAGAATCAAGATGCGTTTTGTGGATCATTTTCTCTCATTAATAAACTTTCGTTTTTGACCTTTCCAGGCTTTTTTTTTTTTTTCATGTTTTGCAATTTGTACATGAAAAAATATAAATGTAAACAAATAATTTGACATCAGCAGCGTCGCTTCAAACGCTGTTTGTTGTTGCTGCGATCAGGATGAACGAGGTGGAAACTCGTGATGATTTTTATTTATTTATTTCATGATTAACTTTCCATCAGCTTCCATTCAGAGACTGAAGTTTCAACCAGATACTTTTTCTCCTGTTTTCTATGAAAGTCCAACAAGTTTATAAAAGGTCATTTAGAATTTTTGTGGATCAAATTTTTCCCATTTTTTTCTGACACAGAACATTCAGTCATAAATCAGCTGCAGAGGCTCACGGGAGGAAAACGGAGGAAAACGGAGGAAAACAGAAGAAAACGGAGGAAAACGGAGGAAAACAGAAGAAAACGGAGGAAAACGGAAGAAAACGGAGGAAAACGGAGGAAAACAGAAGAAAACGGAGGAAAACGGAGGAAAACAGAAGAAAACGGAGGAAAACGGAAGAAAACGGAGGAAAACGGAGGAAAACAGAAGAAAACGGAGGAAAACGGAAGAAAACGGAGGAAAACGGAAGAAAACGGAGGAAAACGGAAGAAAACGGAGGAAAACGGAAGAAAACGGAGGAACGCTGGTCCAAAGGGAACCTGAACTTTAAAAGCTGCTGGAGCCACAAACAGCAAGATGTCACTCCCTTCTGTGTGTGTGTGTGTGTGTGTGTGTGTGTGTGTGTGTGTGTGTGTGTGTGTGTGTGTGTGTGTGTGTGTGTGTGTGTGTGTGTGTGTGTGTGTGTGTGTGTGTGTGTGTGTGTGTGTGTGTGTGTGTGTGTGTGTGTGTGTGTGTGTGTGTGTGTGTGTGTGTGTGTGTGTGTGTGTGTGTGTGTGTGTGTGTGTGTGTGTGTGTGTGTGTGTGTGTTTTCTCTGTTTCATTGTGTTTGTTGCGTCCTGTGTGTTTCTTCAGAGTTGAGTCTTCAGGAAACGTCCGTCTGGTTTTCTTCCTGAAGCTGAATATCTGAATATCAGCGAAGAACAAACACTCAACTTGTTTTGAACTTTTGATTTAAACTGTGAAAAACAAGGTTTCTGACATCATTATTCTAAAAACATATATTAATGTATGTTTTATCTGTGTTTATAAATAACATGATCTACTACATCACTTTAATATTTACTATCTAAGTAAAGCAAACTATTTTTTAAAAAGACATTGGGAATCATATTATAAAAACACGATTTTGACGAATTGCATATAAAATGCATTAAAAGCGGTTTCAACCAACAAAATAAATAAACATTTACTTATTTAAAAAAATAGATATTAGAATCTCTTCATGGTCTGTCATAACAACAAGTCATAATCAGTGAACTGAACATTTTATTGGATTTTATTGTCATCAGCGTGTCATCAGCGTGTCATCAACGTGTCATCAGCGTGTCATCAGCGTGTCATCAACGTGTCATCAACGTGTCATCAGCGTGTCATCAACGTGTCATCAGCGTGTCATCAGCGTGTCATCGACGTGTCATCGACGTGTCATCAGCGTGTCATCAGCGTGTCATCAGCGTGTCATTGTCACATTCATGAAGTTACAAGTTTCACTGAGCTGACGGATCACAAACGTTATTAAGACAAGACTCAAGACTTCACATACGGCTCGCTTTATATTAAACTCAAAACCCAAACAACAATATTAAACAATAATGTTAAACAACAATATTAAACAATAATGTTAAACAACAATATTAAACAACATTATTAAACAACAATATCAGACAACAATATCAAACAACAATATTAAACAACAATATCAAACAACAATATTAAACAACAATATTAAACAACAATATCAAACAACAATATTAAACAACAATATCAAACAACAATATCAGACAACAATATCAAACAACAATATTAAACAACAATATCAAACAACAATATTAAACAACAATATCAAACAACAATATCAGACAACAATATCAAACAACAATATTAAACAACAATATCAAACAACAATGTTAAACAACATTATTAAACAACAATATCAAACAATATTATTAAACAACAATATTAAACAACATTATTAAACAACAATATCAAACAACAATATCAAACAACAATATCAAACAACAATATTAAACAACAATATCAAACAACAATATTAAACAACATTATTAAACAACAATATTAAACAACATTATTAAACAACAATATTAAACAACATTATTCAACAACAATATCAAACAACAATATCAAACAACATTATTAAACAACAATATTAAACAACATTATTAAACAACAATATCAGACAACAATATCAAACAACAATATTAAACAACATTATTCAACAACAATATCAAACAACAATATTAAACAACATTCAACAACAATATCAAACAACAATATTAAACAACATTATTAAACAACAATATCAAACAACAATATCAAACAACAATATCAAACAACAATATTAAACAACAATATCAAACAACAATATTAAACAACATTATTCAACAACAATATCAAACAACAATATTAAACAATAATATTAAACAACATTATTCAACAACAATATCAAACAACAATATCAAACAACATTATTCAACAACAATATCAAACAACAATATTAAACAACATTCAACAACAATATCAAACAACAATATTAAACAACATTATTAAACAACAATATCAAACAACAATATCAAACAACAATATCAAACAACAATATCAAACAACAATATTAAACAACAATATCAAACAACAATATTAAACAACATTATTCAACAACAATATCAAACAACAATATTAAACAACATTATTAAACAACAATATTAAACAACATTATTCAACAACAATATCAAACAACAATATCAAACAACATTATTAAACAACAATATTAAACAACATTATTAAACAACAATATCAGACAACAATATCAAACAACAATATTAAACAACATTATTCAACAACAATATCAAACAACAATATTAAACAACATTCAACAACAATATCAAACAACAATATTAAACAACATTATTAAACAACAATATCAAACAACAATATCAAACAACAATATCAAACAACAATATTAAACAACAATATCAAACAACAATATTAAACAACATTATTCAACAACAATATCAAACAACAATATCAAACAATAATATTAAACAACATTATTCAACAACAATATCAAACAACAATATCAAACAACAATATTAAACAACATTATTCAACAACAATATCAAACAACAATATTAAACAACATTATTAAACAACAATATTAAACAACAATATTAACGGTGAAAGAAGAAGAGATACAACAACACTGACAACGACCTCTTCATTAAAACAGCAAATTCATCAAACATTAGTTTAATTCATTTATGTTTGAGATTATTTAATAACAATCCCAAATCAAGTTACTTACATTTAATAATTTTCCATTTGATGAAAATAAAACCGTGTTTTTTAATTCATTATGTCTTCGTGACGCATCCCAACAACACTTTGAGGAACGTTTTTCTAAATGTGAGCCGGTAAGATTTCGGTGGTCAAAGGTCAAAGGTCACGGTGACATCTCCGCGTCCTGTGGTGAAGGTGATATGTCAGGAACACCTGGAGGGAACTTTCTTCTGATTCCAGAATGAATCGGTGCCTTCGATCTCCGAGGTCTCGACACCTCGACGGCTCTGCAGCGAGCGTTTCCATCTTCAGTTTCAGATTTGCAGCTTCGTAGCGACATTCACGCTCGAAGAGTTCTGCGGTGGATCGGCTTCATCGGCTTCATCGGCTTCATCGGCTTCATCGGCTTCATCGGCTTCATCGGCTTCATCGGCTTCATCGGCTTCATCGGCCGGGAACGTGAGCGTTCCTTTAAAGAGTTCACGACGTCGTACGAGTCTGACGGATGTGGATGGAAACCGCAGCTCGACCGGTTCGTGGACGCAAACAGCTGCAAAGATGAAATGCCAGTTTTTATACTAATAATAAGACGGCATTAAGAAATATCTCTAGAGAGCAAGTCAGGTCTTCTTTCAGAATGACCAAATAAGGACATGCTTCCCCGGTTGATCACCAGCGTTCAGTTTCCTGCAGTCGTGGTTTAAACGTACAGAAACTCTCGGAGGATTTATTCTCTCCGAGTTTCTGCAGATTCAACAGAGTTTTTGTTCGGTTTCCTCCTGAGAGACGTTTGTCCTCCTTCGGTCCATCTGGAGACAAGATATGGAGGAGAGCAGCCGCTTCTACAGCTAGGGGGAGGTTCACTGCTGATGGATGGAGGAGGAGGAGAAGGAGAAGGAGAAGGAGAAGGAGAAGGAGAAGGAGAAGGAGAAGGAGAAGGAGAAGGAGAAGGAGGAGGAGGAGGAGGAGGAGAAGGAGGAGGAGGAGGAGGAGGAGGAGAAGGAGAAGGAGAAGGAGAAGGAGAAGGAGAAGGAGAAGGAGAAGGAGGAGGAGGAGAAGGAGAAGGAGAAGGAGAAGGAGAAGGAGAAGGAGAAGGAGAGAGGAGGAAGAGGAGAAAGAGGAGGAGGAGGAGGAGTTTGCCAGCGAGAGGTCGTGAGCCTGAACACAGCATCTGTCATCCTGCTGCTATTTTTAAAATGTGAATCTTCAAATCTCTTTTCTTCCTTCGTGTTGACGTTCATAAATGATTTTACTGGTTTAATGTTGATAAACTGGAGGAGTTTTATTAAAGTGGTGAAGCAGGTAAAGTCGAGCTGATGTCTCATGTTTACTTCCTGTTGTTTTGATCGTCATGAAAGTTTATTGTTGATGTAAATTTCATAATTTCAACTTCTCAAATGAGAGAATTTTCTGCCTTCGTTTGAGGAACATTTGCTGATTAAATGCAGCGTAATCAAGAATAATCTCTAATAATCTCTAATAATCTACAATAATCTATAATAATCTATAATAATATACAATAATCTATAATAATATACAATAATCTCTAATAATCTACAATAATCTATAATAATCTATAATAATATACAATAATCTATAATAATCTACAATAATCTATAATAATCTACAATAATCTATAATAATCTAAAAAAAATCTATAATAATCTACAATAATCTATAATAATCTACAATAATCTATAATAATCTACAATAATCTCTTAAAAATCTATAATAATCTACAATAATCTATAATAATCTACAATAATCTATAATAATCTACAATAATCTATAATAAGTAAACTAACTTTTACTTGCAAAGGAGTATTTTGACTTCAGTTTTATTTTCTTATCTGTACGAGCTTCTTCCACCACTGATTTTTATATTGAATTATATATTTCTCTTGAAAACGTCTCATGTAAACAGTTCATTCTTGTTTGATGGCTAAAACTTCAAATTATCAGGCAGTGAACATTTTTGAAAACAACAACAAAAAACATTTAATTTTCTTTTTTTTAAATCAGCAAACAAAAAGAACTTTTCTGCAAATGTTCACTTTCCAACGATCATCTTTCCTCTCAGCTGAAGTGCGATGAACACGTTGGTGAACCTTTAGAAAGCTGTGAGACGCTGCAGGAGAACACGGAGCTGCAGGAAGGAAGTGGACGAACAGACGGACGAATAAACGATCGACGGACGGATCGATGAACAAACGCATGAAGTGAGTTTTGTCGAGCAGACTGCGTCGTTACGTAACCGGATGATTCACAGCAGACAAACAGGAGAACAGATTTAGCAACGAGGATGAGGATGGTGGCGGCGAGCAGCAGGTGGCGGTCAGGACGAAGAGGCGGACGCTGATGAGGAAGATGATAAAGATGAAGAGTCTGACAGCAGACGATGAATCACAGTCCAAATCTTTTATTTGACTGTTTCCCTTAAACAGATCCTGACTTGTCAGACACACACGTGTCTTGCTGTCTTTGTGAGGACATGAAATCCAGAAATGAACCTTCAATGTCCTCGCAGAGAGGAGCATACTAACACACACACACACACACACACACACACACACACACACACACACACACACACACACACACACACACACACACACACACACACACACACACACACACACACACACACACACACACACACTCAGTGTTTATGGCTTCTTGGACTATTTTTAACCGTCTCTGAGACGTTTGAGAACTTTCTGTTTCTTTATCCTCAACGAATCAATCCGAACCGCTTCAGCTTTAAAAGCAGAAATTCCCAAACTGTCCTGAAATATGACCACGTAATTATTAATCAAAAAAAATCAGTCCTTTGAGTTACCTTCTCAAAACCACATCGTTTTACTTTGAAGTGACGGTTCTCTCTGGAGGTCGTAGCATAACGCATGAAGCAAGCCACAACCAGCAGTGATGTCATCATCCATCAGTGATGTCATCAACCAGCAGTGATGTCATTTGGGCGGCACGGTGGTGCAGTGGTTAGCATTGTCGCCTCACAGCAAAAAAGGTTCCGGGTTTGAATCCGGTCCTGGGCCTTTCTGTGAGGAGTTTGCATGTTCTCCCTGTGCTTGCGTGGGTTCTCTCCGGGTTCTCCGGCTTCCTCCCATCATCCAAAAACATGCACCTCAGGTCAGGTTACCTGGCGCCGCCTAGTGGCAGCCTGCTGCAGCAGCTCCCCCCTGAGAGCCCCCCCTGAGAGCCCCCCTGCTGTAGTGAAGAAACTTCCCCTCGGGATTAATAAAGTGTATAAAAAATTTTAAAAAATCAACCATCAGTGATGTCATCAACCATCAGTGAGGTCATCAACCATCAGTGATGTCATCATCCATCAGTGATGTCATCAACCATCAGTGAGGTCATCATCCATCAGTGATGTCATCAACCATCAGTGATGTCATCGTTGGTTTGTAAACGTTATGAATCCTCCAGTTCAGATTCTGTCCGTCACCATCTTTGCTAGTTCGGAGCGGTTTGGAGCAGGAAGTGACCATATTTGGACGAGCTGGGGGAGGAGCCAGCGGTGGATCTGACCGATCTGATTGGACACCTGACGATACTACGTCCCGCCCACCGATAGAAATTTTCTTACCAGCAACTACCAAAATAAAAGTCTGTGGTTAACACAACGTTTTATGTCGGTGTCGTCACGTCATTAAACTTTAACATCGTGTAAAAGAATCTTATAAACCTGAGATCTGACTGCAGACATGAACATAGTAGATCTTAACGGCACTCAGAGGTTCTTCAGTGTTTCTGTCTCGGCTCGTTAAGACGTCAGTCGCAGACATCCAATTAAAACAGAGAACATGTGAAGCAGCTCTGTGTTGAAGCTCTTCTCTTTAAAAGGATTCAGGATTTGATCTCCTGTCTGACTCGTAAACACGTCGGCTCACGGACAGAAAACCACTCTGAGAGGTGAATAAATGAATGTTGAGCAGGACTGCACATCAAAGACCTGAAACATGCAGCGTATTAAACACAATCACGTCTTTCTGTCACTGAAATCATCTTTTCCTTCTGCAGCGGTGGAAGAACTTCACTCAAACTACAACACGTACAAACACTGAGTTTATGTTTCATAACTTCAACGTCAAGTGAACCACTGGAGACACATTTACTGTTAAATGTACAAATACTGAATTCATGTCCATAAAAATATAGAACATCATATCATAAAAAACCTGCAACTGAACACTTTTTAAATTAAAAGTAATTTCTACAACCTCTCTTTCATGTTCATGGTTCTCAATGCTTTCGTCTACAAATGGACCAAATTTCAGACAGATATTTTTTAAAGGTTGTTTTTACGGGATGAATTTAAATAACGTCGAAAAACACTTTTCACAGATTACAAAACAACAGCAGCGCGTACAAACGTCTAATTTTACATATTTGTAGCTTATAAATTACTAATAATTGTGAGTGCAAGTGTTTGTATGATGGTTTGTGTTCATGAGCGTCTCATGCTGGCTGTCTGGTGCAGCAGACACCAACCACAGCTGTTTCACAGCTGTTTCACACCTGCACCTGCTTAAACACCTGTTTTATTTAAGTTCTCTTTTAGTTTATTTCTTTAAATGTCTTTTTTCCGTTGCTCCTTTTCGATTGAAAGCGTTCACTGCTCTGCTCACGCAGCGCTGTCGCTGAATTTATATCCAACACCAGTATGAAGAAAAAGCCGCTAACAGCTGCAGCTTCCTCAGACACAGAAACAGTTTGTCCTCATCACCTGATGGTTCCTCCAGTTTCTATTTTCCATTTTCCATTTTCCATTTTCTATTTCCTTCATTTTGGGTTTCTGAGCACATGTCTGGTTTCCATAGTTGACCGTTTGAATGCAGTAGATAGAGAACATGTGGACAAATCTCAGGACAAAATGGAGGAATGTAATTAATGTAGTTTCAAATGAAGACAGAGGAAAACACAAGATTTTAAAAAACCATTTAAAAGTGAGTTAATTTAGACCTGATAAAGTCGTTACTAAGGAAACGGCTAAATGTCACTGAAGTACAGATTCCTTTAGTTAGGAAATATAAACCAGCGGTACCGGAGATCTTAACGGGGAACGTGAGGTCGTTGGCCAACAAGACGGACGAGCTCGGCGCTGGTAAAGACCCAGAGGGAGTACCGGAGTGCAGCATCATGTGTTTCACCGAGACGTGGCTGCACTCACATCTCCCGGACCACAGCGCGGCCGTACCCGGCTTCAGGACCGTTCGGGGGGACGGAGACGTTGTTCGGAGCGGCAAGAAGAAAGGTGGAGGGATTGCAGTCTATGTGAACGAGAGGTGGTGCAATCCCGACCACGTGTGTGTGAAGGAACGTTTCTGTAGCCCGGACATTGAACTGCTAGCCGTGGGGATGCACCCTTCCAGGAGATCATTCCTGATACAGGAGATCATTCTAGATACAGGAGATCATTCCAGATACAGGAGATCATTCTAGATACAGGAGATCATTCCAGATACAGGAGATCATTCCAGATACAGGAGATCATTCCTGATACAGGAGATCATTCCAGATACAGGAGATCATTCCAGATACAGGAGATCATTCCAGATACAGGAGATCATTCCTGATACAGGAGATCATTCCTGATACAGGAGATCATTCCAGATACAGGAGATCATTCCAGATACAGGAGATCATTCCAGATACAGGAGATCATTCCTGATACAGGAGATCATTCCAGATACAGGAGATCATTCCAGATACAGGAGATCATTCCTGATACAGGAGATCATTCCTGCCCACTGCCATAAGACTTTACAATAACTCACCTCTGGCAAAATCCATCACAGTACAATAACACTGTTGACTGTGTTTCTTGGTTGCTTGTATATTATATGTATATTATATATATATATATATACTGTATATATATATATATATATATATATATATATATATATATATATATATATATATATATATATATATATATATATGAATGTGTTTATTGGTTTGTTGTATATAATATATATAGATATATAATGTACTATATATATACTGTATGTACTGTGCATTTTATATTTATATTTTTACTGCTATATACTGCTATTTTATTTTATTGCTTTTCTATTATATTATTCTATTCTATTATTATTTTATTCTATTGTTTCTATTATTGCTCCTGTATGTATGCTGCTGTGGCGAAAAAAAATTCCCCTCAGGGATTAATAAAGTATATACCTACCTACCTACCTACCTACCTACCTACCTACCTATACCTACCTACCTACCTATACCTACCTACCTATACCTACCTACCTACCTATACCTACCTACCTACCTACCTACCTACCTACCTACCTATACCTACCTACCTACCTACCTACCTACCTATACCTACCTACCTACCTACCTACCTACCTACCTATACCTACCTACCTACCTACCTACCTACCTACCTACCTTTCAGCTCTGCGATTTGATTGGTCAGAAAAAGTTGGTCTGAGAGGTGATTGGCTGAGAAGCAGGTCGGAGACACCGCGAGGACATGGAGGCGAGAGGTCGAGCTGACCAGGAGACACGTGAGGGACACGTGAGGTCGCGCTGACCAGGAGACACGTGAGGGACACGTGAGGTCGAGCTGACCTGGAGACACGTGAGGGACACGTGAGGGACACGTGAGGTCGCGCTGACCAGGAGACACGTGAGGGACACGTGAGGTCGCGCTGACCAGGAGACACGTGAGGGACACGTGAGGTCGCGCTGACCAGGAGACACGTGAGGGACACGTGAGGTCGCGCTGACCAGGAGACACGTGAGGGACACGTGAGGTCGAGCGGACCTGGAGACACGTGAGGGACACGTGAGGGACACGTGAGGTCGCGCTGACCAGGAGACACGTGAGGGACACGTGAGGTCGAGCTGACCAGGAGACACGTGAGGGACACGTGAGGTCGCGCTGACCAGGAGACACGTGAGGGACACGTGAGGTCGCGCTGACCTGGAGACACGTGAGGGACACGTGAGGTCGCGCTGACCAGGAGACACGTGAGGGACACGTGAGGTCGCGCTGACCAGGAGACACGTGAGGGACACGTGAGGTCGCGCTGACCAGGAGACACGTGAGGGACACGTGAGGTCGCGCTGACCTGGAGACACGTGAGGGACACGTGAGGTCGAGCTGACCAGGAGACACGTGAGGGAACGTGAGGGACACGTGAGGGACACGTGAGGGACACGTGAGGGACACGTGAGGGACACGTGAGGTCGAGCTGACCAGGAGACACGTGAGGGACACGTGAGGGACACGTGAGGGACACGTGAGGGACAGACTTGAACACGTTTTAGGCCGAATGATTTGTGCGCGTGCGTCCGTGTGACGTGAAGAATGGAGACGACCACGTGCTTTCTAACGGACAATTCATGGCGGCTAACCGACGACCGCGAGTTTTGTCTTTCCCCAAAATGGACGCATGACTGCGGGTTTTTTTCTGAAGGTACCGACGAACCGTCAGTTGGACCGTCGCTGCTTTGTCAACGCCGCCAATGACGTCTGTTGGACGGACTCTGAACATCCAGGTAAACTCGGTGTTTTCTGTGACGTCGAAGATTTCTTCCAAACAGAAATGTGAGTAAAACTGCATTTAAAGGTCGTTTAAAGTTCGTGGAGCTTCTTAGAAACTCCTGAGAGGAAGCATGTGGTCGACCACTGGGTCAGGAAGTCAAAAGCTAACATGCAACATCTTTTCTACGATGCTCTTTTTCTTTTATCTGCTTTCTTTAAATTTACGTGAATCCTGTTCAGGTGAATTACAGGCTTTTTTCTGAACTTGGTAACAAACACTACTTCTGCTCTGCGGCTCTTTTCTGTTTTCAACCGTATATCTTCCCGACTGGGCCGAAAGGTCGCCGGTTCGAAACCGGGCGGAAACAGCATTTACTTCGTTTTTAATAAATGTGGGATTGAAATGTGAAGCACGAAGTAGTGATTTGGATTCGATGGGAGAAGTCTGCCAGTAAAAACACGTTTTTACACCGAGTAAAGAAAGTCCACTCTTCATACAATTAGGACGTATATCACATATATGTGATATAAATGAAGCTTGAAGTTGAGCCTCTTCATCACACCTGCTGCGGTCCAGTGACATTTGACGTGGTTTTGCCCCATCAACCTTCCCGCTGGTATTTTTGCTGAACTGTCCCTTTATTTGATCACCCTGTTTCCGTAGTGTAGTGGTTATCACGTTCGCCTCACACGCGAAAGGTCCCCGGTTCGAAACCGGGCGGAAACATATTGTTTCTTTCCCAGATCAATGATCCTCGTTCTCTAAATATATATAGTCCGTATTTTACATCTACTACTACAGACTAGACTACGATAGAAAATGAATGGGAAAATTTAAGAGCGTTAAGCTTAACCATTTTTGGCTGCCGCGCGAAAGGTCCCCGGTTCGAAACCGGGCAGAGACTTGTTTTGTCATTATCACCAATTTTTTTTTTTTTTTTTTTTTTTTTTTTTATATAACACCCCAATATGAGCAGTGTCATTATTTCCACGTTTCATCTTTGTGCGTTCAGTATAGAAGTGATACTCTATCCAGTCACAACGTTGACTGTTGTGTTCGTATGGTGCTGTTGAAATATCTGAATTCAACCTTCCTGAAAACGAGGAGAATTCAGACGCAGTAACTGAAAAGCTTCAGATGTCACATGTGGAAAAAAGCAGGATTTCATCTGATTTTTCTTCAGAATTTTGACCGTTGTCGGTCATCAGTTTCCGTAGTGTAGTGGTTATCACGTTCGCCTAACACGCGAAAGGTCCCCGGTTCGAAACCGGGCGGAAACAGCTTTTTGCTTTTTGGGGGAATGTTTAAACATTTGGGACAACATTTATTCACCTCGATGGACCTTTTTTTTTTTTATTATTTTATTTTTTGGCATAAATGTTCACTTCAACTCCAGGATAAGGTTAATAGATTTTGGAGATTACACATCGTGAGTGCACCTGATCTAGACCCCCCCCCCTCTTCAAACGGGCCGGCCCAGTACGCTTTGTGGACACTTAGTGGGCTGATCGGACTTTGGGCTCAAACTTACTCTGGGAAAGTGTAAACAAACCAGAATTAGTGCCCAGCGGTTGTATGGCTACGCTAACCACTCAAGTTGTACTTTAAATGTGTAGTTGTTCAACACAGATACTGAACTCGCAGCGACTTTGACCTTTGACCTCCAAAATCTCATCAGGTCATTCACTGGTAGCACTGTGATCACTGGATCCAGTGAACCTGTGATCACAGTGATCCTGTGATCGCAATGATCCAGTGATTTCAGTGAACGCTGTCTGAACATCCATGAAACACTAAAAGCAGCTCCTGTTTCAAAGGTTTTATTTTGAGCAAATGTAAACAAATAACGGCAAAGAAACGGCATCGAGCTTGTTCCCTTTTTTCTGAATGTAACGTAACTCCTGTAAAGTTCATGTCTGTGTTTTGTGTCTGCGGTCCAGGTTCTGACGGTCCTCTAGTCCAGAGTGTAGATGTTCTCCGGGACCGGTCTCCTCATCCGGATCTCGTAGATGATGTGAGGAGGCTCATCGGAGGAGAAACTGGAGGCGAGAGGAAACAACCCGTCAGGTCAGAAGATTAACGATGAATCCGCCAGCGTCATGCAAACATTTAGATTTCATAGCAAAAAAAACCTGCAAAACTACTGATGTTTCCCGTCAGTCTGAGCTGGTCGCCGTGGTTACGGTGATTACAAAATGTCTGTGGAGAGATAAACTACGCAGCACGGTGATGCACACGGAGGACCAACAACCCTCGTGAGGAAGATTTCAGAGTGTCGTCTCTTCATCAACATCAGTTCCACACATTAACGTGAAACAAAACCTTCAACACGCCTGCTGACAGCCGAGTGTTCCTGAGCCCATGCACTGATTTCCACTACGACTGTTTATAAAGCGGTGAAACCTGACGACCCAAACGGACTTCAAACATCAGTTTTGGTTCTTCTTCATTCAATCTGATTGTAGGTCAAATTTTCTGAGGAACAGGAAATGTTCAACACGCCCGCCAGCAGCAGGGAGGGAAGGACAACGAGGGACAGGTGAAACTAATCAGGGGGCGGGGCCAACAATCATACAAAGGACAGGAAGTGAAACAAAGACAGACAGCAAGAGGTGAGTCATTTCAAAATCAAACAGGAAGTACAAAACCCTGACTGACCTGAAGACTACGACTGTTTGTTTGACAACAAAATCTGATGTTTCTCGAAGCGCTGCTTTAAAAACAGCCACGATTCTGTAGTGGAAATCATCGCATGGGCTCAGGAACACTCAGCTGTTAGCGAGTGTGTTGACGGTTTCCCCCCAAAAAATTGACCCAAAATCTGATGTTTCTCTGTTCCAGTTTTAGGTTTCCATGGTGACATCACAGATGTTCTCGTACCAGCGTACCAGGTTAAGGTGTTGATGGTGTTGATGAAGAGACGACACTCTGAATACTACCTGATGGAGGTTGTTGCTTCCTGCTGCTCCGTGCGCATCACTGCGCTGCGTTCAACAGGAACAGATATCCCACAATGCATCTCACAACCTGCAGGACGTCATTCATCTGTTCTAAACTCACCAGCCGCTCTTTAAGAATCTCCTGTAAATTCCACCTGCAACACAAAGTTAAGACTTCAGTGTTGAGTTTAATTCATTTACACACTTCCATCATGTTTAGTTTGACAGAAGTGCCGTAGACACAAAATGTTCACGAAAAGAGAAGCAAGAAACATACAGAAACTTCTTGGAGGTAAAATAAAAACATGTTGACGTACGTTTGAAGGCCAGAAAAAGAAAAACTGCAGCCATGATCATCAACACGCTAACGGAGAGAGAGAGGACGGGCACGTTGATCTGGAGGGAGAGCGACGGCAGAGAGTTGTCCACCTGACCGAAGACCAGAGACACGTCTTTACATCCTATTTACACCTTCTTCTTCTGCTCATGTTCAATGGAGGTTGGCAAACAGCTTTAAGGTGTGTCACCGCCCCCTTCAGGTGGTTGCAAGGAATTACTACCAGGTTCCAACCCCATAAAGAGTAAATTAAAACGACAGTCACAAACTATTCGTTCTCTTATTTTTTTTTATTGACTATTTTAAATTCGTGACTAATCTCCGTTCTGACGAATACTTCAGAACATTTTCACCATGTGAAACCATCAAAGGAGCTGCAGGACGAGTCGGCAGGGAAACGGCGACGGAGGCGGTTGCTCGCGGCGACGGAGGCGGTTACTCACGGCGACGGCGTCGGACCGCTGCAGCGTGGAGTTCCTCCTCAGAAGGTCCAGCTGAGACGACAGCAGGGTTTCCCAGTTCACTACGAGGAGACGGAGACAAGCAGAAACACGACGAGCTGAACGGTTTTGACCTTTTTAAGGAACCAAAAGCGAGCGTTGGACTGAACTCTGGTGTTTCTGAGCGTCGTAACGATCCGTTGTAAGAAGGACCTGTCGTCTCACCTGTGGAGGCCGGCGGCTCGGTGACCGGGTCCGTTGTGGTCGGGGTGGTTGTTGGACGAGGACTGGAGACCGGAGCTGAGGAGGAACAAACACTTTAACCTGATTAGAATGAAGGAGGGAGAAAGTCCTGCTCGTGTTCGACTCACCTTTAACAACTCTCAGGTTCATGATCACCTTCTTGTCGTTAAAGAGCCCGTCGATGTCCACCCTGCAGCAGTACGGCCCGCTGTCCGTCCGCCTCACGTTCAGGATGTCTAGGTCCATCTGTCCATCCAGGACATCCCCCGTCAGCCGGTACCGGTCCGCCACCTGCAGCAGGGTCAGTTAGATCACTGTCCAGTGGATCCGAGGCCAGAACTGGGATGTCTGGCCTGTGATGGAAAACGAGACACTTGTTGTATTTCCATCCATCTCTATACAAGATTTCAAAGAGCCCAATGTTGTTCATTTTGGCCTCCTCGTCCTGGAAGTGTTATTTAGGCGGGAATTCAACGCAGCAGCCGAGAGCTAGTTTTTTATTTTTCCCCAGAATGAAACATGTTGGTCGGACTTTATCAAAAACTAAATGTCAAGCTGTTCGTCTTCAAAAAGTTTAAATCACCTGGATAATAACACACCAAACTATCAATAACCTGGATGCTAACATGTAAAATTGTTAATAGCCTGAATATCAATGCAAAAAAGTATAAGTGGCCTTGATATTAACGTAAAAAACTATCAATGACCTGAATTCTAACGTGAAAAAAAAAAAAAAACGAACTTACAACCTGGAACGAAGACTCGTTTGTTGTCAACGACTGAAGAGATGAGTTTTAATGTTTTCTGGGTCATTTTTACCAAATTCAAATATTTTCCCAGAGACACCAAAAACAGTTCGTACCACACGTAAACACAGCTAATGCTGACAACCATTTTACATTTCGTTAATTCCTGTTGTTTCTCCTTGTCGTCACTTTGTTGTAAATGATATCAAAACATCCATAAACTCGTCATATAGTAGATTATTTTCAGCAGCAGGTCTTTCAGCTTTAAATGAGCATTTTATACAGTTTTTGGAAGCTGCATTAAAATGTTTCGTGACTGAAATGTTCGCAAAAGACAAAAGCTTGACTGAACGTCGCCGGATGCTCCCTGACCTTGGAGACGACGCCGTTCTCGTCCGCCTGCAGCAGGATGTTGCTGCACCAGAAGGTCCCGCAGCTCCGACCCCAGCAGACCCGACTCAGACCGAAACGCTTCACGGAGTACTGACAGGACAGAGAGGCCACGCCCCCCTCCGTCACTTTAAAAGGGGAAACAGACGGAAAATGTCCACCTGCAGCACAAAGACACACGGAAACCAAAACTAGTGTAAAAAAACTAAATATGAATTCCCAGTGTAAGAAACCATCAAGTTAAATGACAACAATGAAATGAGATACGATACGATGAGGTGACATTTAATTTACGAGAAGATACGACATGTATGGAGGCGAACCCAGTTTAGTATTTTATCTGTGGAACTGGAAACCCAACAAAAAGACTTGGATACACAAAACAACAACAAAGAGACACAAAACAACTACAAAGAGACAAAACTACAACAAAGAGACAAAACTAGAGACAAAACAACAACACAAAACAACAAAGAGACAAAAAACTACAAAGAGACAAAACAACAACAAAAAGACACAAAACAACTACAAAGAGACAAAACAACAACAAAACTACAACAAAGAGACAAAACTAGAGACAAAACAACTACAAAGACCCAAAACAACAACAAAAACACACAAAACAACTACAAAGGGAAAAAAACAACCACAAAGACACAAAACAACAACAAAGAGACAAAACAACAACAAAGAGACAAAAACAACTACAAAGAGACAAAACAACAACAAAGAGACACAAAACAACTACAAAGGGAAAAAACAACCACAAAGACACAAAACAACAACAAAGAGACAAAACAACTACAAAGAGACAAAACAACAACAACAAAGAGACAAAACAACAACAGAGAGACAAAACAACTACAAAGAGACAAAACAACAACAAAGAGACAAAACAACTACAGAGACAAAACAACAACAAAGAGACAAAACAAATACAAAGAGAAAAAACAACCACAAAGACACAAAACAACCACAAAGAGACAAAACAACTACAAAGAGACAAAACAACAACAACAAAGAGACAAAACAACAACAAAGAGACAAAACAACTACAAAGAGACAAAACAACAACAACAAAGAGACAAAAACAACTACAAAGAGACAAAACAACAACAAAGAGACACAAAACAACTACAAAGGGAAAAAACAACCACAAAGACACAAAACAACCACAAAGAGACAAAACAACTACAAAGAGACGAAACAACAACAACAAAGAGACAAAACAACAACAAAGAGACAAAACAACTACAAAGAGACAAAACAACAACAAAGAGACAAAACAACTACAGAGACAAAACAACAACAAAGAGACAAAACAAATACAAAGAGAAAAAACAACCACAAAGACACAAAACCACCTCAAGCAACTTTGAAAGAAGTTTCTGTTTGAGCTTTACTTAAGTGTCACAGCTGCTTCATGTAAATCAAACGCTCCTCAGAGCTACTTTCAGACCCGCGGTCATGTGTGAGCTGTGATGTCACCGTGTGTGTATGATGATGTCATCGTGTGTTCGATGATGTCGGCTGATTTGTGCGTGTGTCTCACCTGACAGGACGAAGAGGACGGTGATGAAGGTCTGCGGCGTTCGAGGAGAGATGGCAGCCATCCTGTGAGTGTTAGTGTTGGTGTTAGTGTGTGTGTGTGTGTGTGTGTGTGTGTGTGTGTGTGTGTGTGTGTGTGTGTGTGTGTGTGTGTGTGTGTGTGTGTGTGTGTGTGAGAGAGTGACCACTGTCCAGTCAGACGACAACAACAGAACAGTGTGACTTTGTGACAGAGGGATGGGGAGGGGAGGGTTGGGGAGGGTTGGGGAGGGGAGGGCGCACACTGCGTTTCTGTGTGTGTGTGTGTGTGTTTCTGTGTGTGTGTGTGTGTGTGTGTGTATTTGTGTTTCTGTGTGTGTTTTTTTTTGCCATAATTTGAACCTTATCTAGTCATTTATATTTTAAGGTTCTAATGGACTTTCAATCTGAAAAACTGGACACTTTGGTCTCTTTCAACTCAAACGCGCGTGAAGCTTTTTAAGAGTTTAAGTTAAATAAGATGTTAATTGTCCATTTGGTCTGAAGGAAAATAAAAATAAAACATTTTAAAGCAGAACAGACGAGGATACAGAGTCCAAACTGAAGGAGACATTGAAGACAAAAAGACGTGTCTCCTTAGCACACACACACACACACACACACACACACACACACACACACACACACACACACTGCTGGCTGTGGCGACGTCGCAGTCATACAGAGAACTCTTTTATCCACATCAAATATTTCTGTTTTCTCCACTTCGTCCCTTTTTCTCCCCAAACTGACAATCTGAGAGACTTTTATTTTGAAAACGGAATAATTCAATCAAAACGTGTTTGACTTGTAAAAACTTTAATCAACATCTCCAACATTTTAATGTAGAAAAGACGTCAATTAAAAAAGACTCAAAGGAAACATCACTGTTATAACTGCAGACAGGAAATCGCCGTAGTTCCTGACAGGAAATGATCACAAACAGATAAATGAAAGCAAATGATTGGAATATGACGTCGCAGTCATACAGAGAACTCTTTTATCCACATCCATTATTATTTCTCTTTTCTCCACTTCCTCCCTTTTTCTCCCCAAACTGACAATCTGAGATGCTTTTATTTTCATGCTTAACTTGAAACTTAAAAAAACTTAAAATAAATTTCAAAAAACATCCTCAACATTTTACTGTAGAAAACAAATATTAATACAAAATTTAAAATTGTAGTTTTTCCACCAAAAGACTGAAAGGAAACATTAAAAATGCAGATAGGAAGTCGCTTTAGTTCCTGAGAGGAAATGATCATTAACATATAAATGAAAGCAAATGACTGAGAAGATGAAGCATGCTTAATCTATCTACGACTGGTCGTTGTCTTCATCTTCTGGGACCTTCTGAGCGTTGTCGACTTCAGATCGGAGCGTTTGCAGCCGTCTGATCTGTGAAACTCTCCTTGAGCGAACGCTCCTTCTCCAGCGGGGAGTGACCGTCCGGCCACAACTTTTCTACCTTATCCTTAGCATCCTCGAAACTATCAAAATACAAATCTGATTTGATAGGCGGGTAACCTTTACCGCAGAACTTCAGGTTCTCTCTCAGTTGATCGACGTTGAACTTCAGAACCTGCCAGAGAAGAAACACAACGAGACAAACGCCTGTTTTCGTGGACAATATGACTCAGTATTCATCCGTAAGGCGGTGAACGATTCATCACACCAGCTTCTCAAATGTGCTTCTCTTATTTATTTTTAATAACTACGTGGTTTGGACTGTCGGTTGGTTTTGGACTCTGGGTCACTGCGATGAGAACTTTTCTGTTGTCAGAAATGTACAGACAAAACAACCCATCACAGCCCGACCTTGGCGGTTCAACTTAGGTCGCCAATCCATCAGTCAGCAGTCGCTAACCAGACACAGACTTGAACCCACCTAAGAGGGCCGCTGCTGTAATACGATGATTAAACAACGACGGAAAGATAAGAAGCTTCAGAGACGTTACCTGTCTGTTCTCCACGTGCAGGGCGATGACCACGTTATCCCAAACATAAAACTGATGGTTAAACACCCGTTGAGCCTCCATCTGCATCTCTTCATCTCTGTGGATCAACTCAAACCTGACAAGAACAGAGTCAAACAGTTTATATCTCGCAGTACATTGTGGCTCCGCCCACCTGACGATCACTCATTGGAAACCTGACGATACTACGTCCCGCCCACCGATAGCTGTAACCTGACTGCACCACAGGCCTGTCAATCAAACAGACACGCCCCCAAAAACAGGTCTTCTTGAATCTTCTTTTCTAATGAATGAGGGATTATTTTCAGATGGACCTCCAGAAAACTAAGAAGAAGGAGTGACTTTAGCTAACAACACCGAGATAACTGATGGACACATTTTATTCACTTTGGATTTGATGAGAGAAGTTGAATGGGAGTCTATGGAGCCGGAGGCTTTTTGGAGCCGACCTCTAGTGGCACTCGCTGGTATTGCAGCTGAAGACACTTCTGCTACGAACACGTTTATATCCAGTCTGTGGTCTTACCAATGTGTCTCACTCATGGCCTCCGGCCTCCAGATGAAGCAGCCATTTCTGTAAACGCAGACGGCGTTCGGGTCATCAGTCAGCAAAGGGTACTCTGAAAACTTCTCCTGATTGGCCGGGCTGTGGACCAACACGACATGAACCACTTCCTGTTTGTACAGGTCGGTCTCTTTCACCCGCATGACGGGCGGCTGGCCGGAGCAAAACTGGAGACAACAAGAGATGTTCGAATGAAAAAACACACACTTGTGTCTCTTTGTTTTTGTTGTTTAGCTTCTCTGTGTTTTGTCTTTTCCTGGTTGTGTATCTGTGTATTTAACTGTTTTGTGTCTCTGGGGCTCCGACATAGATTTAGATTATTTTGTTTTTACCTGTTGATGACCTGACTCTTAGTAACCTGTCATGGCTGGACTCAGATAAAAAGCTAAATACTGATGGATGATCAATCAGTGAAATAAACACTTCACGTACTTCATGTCTATTTGTACAGAAAATAAACTCAGTTTTAAATTCAGTTGAAGACTGATATTTTCTTTTTCAGGGATGTGAGTTGGTACCTGCTCGCTGTAGGCCGTCAGCAGCTCCTCCAGGGGGAAGGTGAAGCGGTACGAGCCCAGCCTGGACGTCTCCAGAAAGGCCGGCGAGGTGGCGAACTTCCACAGGAAGCTCTGCTGCATGGCGACCTGCTCCTCCGTCCGCTCCTCGTACTTCTCCTCCAGGAGTCTCGTCTCAGCTGACTTTATCTCCTCCGGTCCAACAGACAGACTCCACCACACCAGGGAGTCTTTGCTCAGATCTCTGAAGCCTTCAGCCATCTTGATGCCGTGTAAACCTTCTCCCCAGGTGTCGTGTTTCAGACGACACACCTGGAACTCCGGTTGAGGATATGCTGGGATGTTTTCTTTGAACAGGTATTTGTTAACATGTGAATGAACTTGTTTCAGATCATTCAGCCTCAAGTGATGACCGTCACGAGCCCAATACTCATGTCTATTTTTGTTGCTGCGTTTCTCCATTGTCAGATGATGTCGTCGTTTAAGTCCTGAAGGGAGTTTGTGCTGACTGTCTGTTGCTCTGTAGGTGAGTTGCGTTTTCTCTGAAACAGCACAAGTTTTAAGCAACGCCCCGCTTCTTACCACACATATTGTGCAACACTGGAAAGAACATCCTGGATGTTTTTGAACAGACTCCAAACCCAGATCTCCGAACTTCTTGTTTCAGATCATTCAGCCTCAAGTGCCGATCACGAACAAACCGCTTTTCAAGTCCTCTTCTTTTTGTGTGTGTCTGCACACTTTTAATATTTGACATGGTTTGTCCGCTTTATTTAAATATTGGTTTTGAATATTTTTAAATGTGGTAACGTCCGGCTGGAAGTTAGAGACTTTTATTCTGAAGGAGGACCGGAAGTTGATGTGCTCATTAACAGCTAGCTTGATGCCGGTGTCACGGAGCCAAGTACGGCAGCTCCGTCCGGTGGAGAAACGTTAAACTACGAGAAAAACGGAAAAGTGTGCGGCCGCCATTAAACTGATCGGAGCTGCGATATTTAACCAACAAACTGTTGACCAGGTTTAATGCGGTGTGACGTGTCGGAGTCTGGCGGAAGTTCGTAGCTAACTAATGTAGCCTGAGTAGCTGGAGCTAACGGGATTAGCTCTGCGGCTAAATGGCCGCGAGGCGGATCACCTGGTCGAGTCAGCTGGGACACCTGTGAAGGTGAGTGCCTGATGGCTTATCCGCTGCGGCTCGGTACATGACGTCAGTGGTCTGAGTAAAGGTAAACAGGCACGTGTTCAGGAAAACGACGCCAAACTCCGGCGGTAGTTCTTCACATTTTAAAGTTCTCGTCATTCAGCAGCTGCTAATGTTGGCTAACAGGTGACTCCTGTTTGATCAGCTGTTCTACAGGTCGGCTTCAATACGGCACACAGAACTGCCTTCATACTTCTTTAAATGTTAAAGTTGACTCATCCATCAGCTGACCGGTAACTCCTCCGTTCAGGAGCTGCTCCACAGATCTTTAAATTATGACTCATTGGAGCAGCGATGGAAACTCTTGTAGGTGACTCCTGCTCTGACATGGATTTGTGTTTCTGCCATGTTTTACCTGTAAAGACTTTTACTGGACGGTAGAGGAAGATTATTTACCAAAGAAAGAGTCCATGTTGCTGTAAAATGAGTTCCTCACGCTGAAGTAACGTCTCGGGAAATATCACCGTCAGTTTGAGCTGATTAATCTTTAGTCCTCTGATCCGAGGGGACGATTAACGACGCAGAGGAACCGGTTCTGTATTTTTACCCCGTGTGTGTCCAGGATGCTCCAGGGCCCGTACAGCGGCCTGGACCGGGACCGGCCCCTCATCCGGCTGCCGTTCACCAGCTTCGCCGTGGCGACGGTTCTGCTGCCTCTGACCGGCCTCATCGGCTGCCTCTTCGTCTCTCTGGTGTACCACTTCGAGGACGCCACGTACACACACTGCCAGGTGAGTCGACGGGACGATGACGTCAGATCACACTTTATTCACCCCAAAAAAGCACAGTCAACCCGGAAAGTCCTTAAAAGTGTCCGTGTTGACCACCAGGTGTCGAACTACCTCCCGTCCATCAGCGCCGCCATCAGCCGCGTGCCGGAGCGCTACATCTGGCGCTGCTGCATCGGCCTCCACTCTGCGCCGCGCTACCTGGTGGCCGCCGCCTACTTCAACTTCTACCGCGGCCGCTTCGCCCAGCGGCTGCCGGAGCTCCTGCTGAGCGGGCTCGCGCTCCTCTGCAGCCTCGCCGAGAACACGGGCCTCCTGCTGCTCACATACGTGCTGTCCACCGAAACATACAGTGAGTCAGCTGACCCGCGTCAGGTGGGCGGGGTTTAAAAAAACGGCCGACGTCGCACGAACTTAGATTTCTGTTCAGCAGGACGTCCGTCGAAACACGAAACTGAAGTTTTTCTTCTGTTTTTAAACAAACGACGCGTTCATAACATGTTTCTTTTTTACCTGCTGGCAGAGCCAGGCTAACGGTTTCACCTCGTTTCCAGTCTTTATGCTAAGCTAAGCTAACAGCTGCTGTTAAAACACCTTTTAACCGTTTGTGTTTACGTGTCCGTGCTGCCGTCACTGTGGACCTTTCCGTCTTTAACTTCCTGTTTGTCTCCGCAGGTGTTCATAAAAACGGTTTCATCGTGTTCATCGGGAGCTCGCTGCTGCACATGCTCATTACGTGCCGGCTGTGGTACGTGATCAGGAAACATTACGTAAACCCGGAGGTAAACAAACCGTATGAACCGACATATCCTCATAAAACACATAGGAAATATACAAAATAATAAAACCTTCAGAAAACAGAGGAGGCGGGTCTGAACATGGTTCTGATTTTATTAATAACTAATCAATACTTCAGTTTTCGCGCACTTTTAAAATAGAAACTAAAGTTAAAAAAATTAAGCTAAAGTAAAAATCATGACATTAATTAAAAAAAATAAAAATCTAAATTCTTACAATATGTTCAATTAAGCAAAAATAATGAATAAAATTTAAGTAAAAATAATGTAAAATAAATGCACTGAAATTTAAAAATTATACACAATTGAAAAATTCACAAGAACAATAGTCCAAAATCAAAAATGAATTAGAAAATATCAGAAACTGAAATAAATCATTTAAATTAAAGATAAAGAAAAAAATTATCTAAAATAAAAAATATATATTTATATATATGTTTATGAATTTTTGTTTTATTTTGGTGTATTATGGAATCTTGGACCGTAGAGAATTATTAAGGGCGTGTTTCACTTTCTTTTCTTTCTTTTTTTCTTTTTTTTGCCATTTAGTTTGCGAAACAATAATAATTAAAATATATCGATCAATCATATCATCAGTCGGTCGTGTAAGTGTCGGTCGGTTGTGGTTCCGAACGTCGTCCAGCCCGGTTTCACAGTCGGATCAGCAGCCATGAAAACTTGTGTTGAAGGTGTTGTTACCAGAGTCTCCCTGCAGGGGGCACTGCTGAGCTGGAAATCTGCTTCATGACACAGAGCTGGATGAGAGTCCACTGGAACCCTGAGAGGGGAGCAGGAGGTTTTAGAAGAGTTAAAGGGTCCTTGAAAGGTTTGGAGGTTCTGCCGGTTCAGTCCGAGGATCTCCTGCGGCGGGATTTAATGGGTCTCCGGGGGGTTCTGTGGTTCTTCAGGGTGACCAGAAGTGTTTAAAGAGGATTGTGTGATCCCTGTGTTGATGTGATGACTCCTTCAGGAGGTCCCTGTTGGACTTCACGAGGAGGATTCAAGGGTCTTTAAAAATGGACCATTCAGGAGTTCGTGAAGTTCCTTAAACGGGTTCGGTGGTACTTGAAGGAGGTTTGAGGTTCTCGTGGACCCAGAATTATTGTTCATGGTCCTTGAATCAGTTCTAGTGGCGCTCATGGAAGGTTTTTTGGGGGTCTTTGAGGAGGTCTTCATAGTGTTTGATGTGACGGTTCATGAGGAGGTCGTAGAGTCCGAGAAAAGCTCCAGGAATGTTTCAGGAGGTACTTGTGATCCTTGAAAAGGTTCCAGCGCTGCCTGGTGTTCTCCAGGTACTCTGAATGCAGGACTCGGTGGTGGTTCCTAAGGAGGATTCAGGATCTTTGAGTAGGTCCTGTTCTGGTTCCAGGAGGTCCACTTGAAGAGGACTTAAGAAGGTTCTCGTTGAGGTTCTAATTGACCCAGAAGAGTGTTAGTGGTGCTGGAAGGGTTTCTTAGGTTCCTGCTGTCGGTGCTGGTCTTAAGGAGGATTTCGGGATCTGTTTGTAGGTTCTTCTTCAGGTGGTTCTACGAGCCCCGGTGGCGGTTTTTAAGAGTCTCCAACGAGATCTTTATGGTGCTTGAGGGGACCAAAGACATGTTGGAAGGTTTTCTCTGAGGTTCAGTTGCAGACCAACATTCTGCTTTAAATAGAGTTCAGAAAGAGGAAGTCCTCATTGGGATCCGGTTTGTGAGATCAGCGGCAGGTTTTTTTAAATGATCTGAAGGGAACAGGAAGTGGACGTTTGAACTGATCACAGGCCTGTTTTTAGACCCCGTTCTGCTGCTTCTCTGTTTCAGTTTCAGCTCATGCGACCGGATCGATGTGGATCCTCGTTCAGCACCCGTCTGTCCCCATAAACTTCACGATGTGACCGCTGACCGTCCAGCAAACCTTATTTTGAAAACTCTGAGTTTCCACACATCTGCAGTAACTCTTTAAACCTTTAACGTCCAGCAAGTCCGTTTATTTAAAACAGTTTAAAGCTGATCAACAGAGAAATAATCATCAAATGTTTCAGTCGTTGATTCATTTTATAAACCAGCAGATTCGTCAATAATGAACTTGTTTGTTGCTGCTTTGATAAAACTTGTAGAAATACGAGCGTCCACCACAGAAGCAGTTTGTTGTCCAGTGAGGTTCAATCGAGCTGCTGCGTGGTAGTAATCAATAAATCTGACACGTTTTAATTCCCTCTGTCAGGAAGTGACGTCGTTTCGCTGGAAGGTGCGTCTCTTCCTGTTCAACGTCAGCTGTTGTCTGGCCGCCGCCTACTTCTTCAGACGCCACAACAAGTACTGCGAAGCAGGCGGTAAGTCCGGCTGCTTCTGGCCGACATTTCAACGTGTTTTCTTCGTGTCTTTAAACCTCCCAGAGTTCAAAACTGAGCACTTAAAAACCTGCAGTTCCTTGAACGTCCACTCGAAGCTCCGGCAGCAAGTCGGTCCCAACAGACCACCGCGTTACAGAAACACGTCTTGGTCTCGGTAGATAATTTCCCCGTTCACGACAACGGTTCGAATTTTTCATGGAACAATTAAGGATGAACGTAAAACTGCAAATCTTGGTGTCATAATATGAAAAGATTCAGAGAATCTGGAGAAATCTCTGAACACAAGGGACAAGGCTGGAAACCAATATTGGATGGTGGTGATCTTCAGGCCCTCAGGCAGCACTGCATTAAAAACACACTATTCTGGAGTGGAAATCACTGCATGGGCTCAGGAACACTTGTTTTTACTGTTTTGGAAACATTTTAACATCTGAAATACCTCCTGGATGTCGTGCGTCTGATGCTTGTAGCGTTTGTGTGTGTTGGTGAAGACGATGGTGAGCCTTCATCAGCTGTTCCCTCTTCCTCCAGTCTACACCCTGTTCGCCTTCTTCGAGTACCTGGTGGTCTTCTCCAACATGGCCTTCCACATGACCGCCTTCTGGGACTTCGAGACCAAAGAGGTGATGGTGGCGACGCCGCCGGAGGACAAACGATACTGAGGACCATGTCTGACGGAGGGACGGCGGGGAGGTTAGTCTGGACTGAAGCGTCTGAACTGAGGACTGACTGACGCTGCAGGTGAGATTAAACCGGATCGCTGCAGCAGCCTCGCGGTGTTCAGACTGTTGGAGAGTCGCCGCTCCTCCATCCACATACGACGTGTATTCAATCACAACTTTATTTAATTTTTATCTTTGTGGACAATGCGGTGCAAATAAATCATGTTTTAACATACGAGAAATGTTAAGCTCCTCCCCTTTTCTGTTGTTGGGTTTCGGCTCCTCCTTCGATTTTAAATGTGTTTTTAAATCTGTTAATTCATCCTTTAATTTATGAGTTCAGTTAATTAATGAAAACACTGTTGAGAAGTAATAAATGAATTGTTTTTATTCTTTAATTTTAATACTAAAGGCGTTGTAACCTGTCAGATGGAAACTGAATTGTTCACATGAATATGTTACAGATTAACTTTGGATATCGGCTCCTTTTTGAATATGCAAATGTTCTTGCATCATCATCATCAGCAGCAGGTACACAGACCGTCAGTGTTTCCTGCTGCAGAACAAAGGCTCTCATGATGTTCAGTAAACATGATTTGACTGAAATTAAACTCAACGAGTGTCACGGCTTCCTGAGAAATCCTAAAAATAAAACCGCCCATCAGCAGAGTTGAACTTTAGCTGCACGGCTGCTGGTTCCTGCAGAGTTACTAGAATATACACGTTTATTAAAGTGCAATACCACCGAGGGCCACTAGGGGCGGCTCCAGTCTCCAGTCTGGTATTTTAAAAGCCAGAAGTGACCATATTTGGACGAGCTGGGGGAGGAGCCTAAACTAATAAGGAGTGACTTTAGCTAACAACACCGAGATAACTGATGGACACATTTTATTCACTTTGGATTTGATGAGAGAAGTTGAATGGGAGTCTATGGAGCCGGAGGCTTTTTGGAGCCGACCTCTAGTGGCACTCGCTGGGATTGCAGATATAGGAGATCACCAGAACATTAATCTCCTTCTTTAAAACCAAGATCTTAAAACCTTCACAGAACTTTGTAAATCCCTCGTAGATCTGTAGAACTTTTGTTTTCTTCACCGTAAAACAAACAGCAAAGAAGAAGAGCCGTTTTATTGGTTTAATCTGTTTTCAGGGTCTCCGGCAGCACAATCACCTCCACCGAGCATCAGACATGATGTTAAACTCTCAGGTCTCGTTTATCAAATGTCCACTTTAAATCTCGGGGACGCTTAGGCAGGAGACGAGGGACAGGAAGAGGAAGTGGCTCGCCGCCTCCGAGGAGACGCTCGGGAGGAAAACACGACATCCTGGAACTCTGACGAGAAACGGCCGAGTCGCACAAACGTCTTCTTTCAACCTCCGAGCAGCTCCACGTCCAAATATCCTCCTTCAGCTGGTCGTATCTTCAGACGGGTTTCAATCAAACATTTAGGATGACTTTTATTCTGAAGGAAGCTTCATGTGTGACAGGAAATTAAATATGGTTTTTAAAAGTTTTAAAAAGTTAAAAGCGAGTTTCTAATGTGATTATTGAAAGAATCCTTTCATGGTTTTGGGGAAGTTGTTTGTCTGCAGGTCATTAATTTAACTCACTTCCTCCAAACTTAATTTACCTGAACAACAGAAGAGACGCGACGGATGACGTCACGCTGTTCAAAACTTTGTATTTGGAGAACTTGAAGTGGAAATAATAATAATAATAATAATAATAATGATAATGATAATGATGATGATGTTCAGACAAACAAAAAGTCTTCAAAGTAAAAAGTGAATAAATGATCAACTTTACTTGTTTATTATAACAAGTTATTTCTCATGTTTTGTATTTTTTTTTTGGCTGGTGACAAACGTTAGCTTGCTAACATGCTAAGCTAAGATAGCAAACATTACCTGCTCTTCAAAAACCAAAATATTCTGTAAACTGGTGCAATTTACACATTAAAGACTGAAAATATTAAAGACTGAAAATATTGAAGACTGAAAATATTGAAGACTGAAAATATTAAAGACTGAAAATAAAAACCAGGAATTCTCACAAAACTAGCATAAAAATATCTGGAGCTAATTAGCTTCAAGCAGTCAGAAAAATGAGTTAAACATCTGATATTAGTTTAAAATACGAGTTAAACATCTGATATTAGTTTAAAATACGAGTTAAACATCTGATATTAGTTTAAAATACGAGTTAAACATCTGATATTAGTTTAAAATACGAGTTAAACATCTGATATTAGTTTAAAATACGAGTAAACATCTGATATTAGTTTAAAATATGAGTTAAACATCTGATATTAGTTTAAAATACGAGTTAAACATCTGATATTAGTTTAAACATCTGATATTAGTTTAAAATATGAGTTAAACATCTGATATTAGTTTAAAATACGAGTTAAACATCTGATATTAGTTTAAACATCTGATATTAGTTTAAAATATGAGTTAAACATCTGATATTAGTTTAAAATCTGATATTAGTTTAAACATCTGATATTAGTTTAAAATTAAACATCTGAGTTAAACATCTGATATTAGTTTAAAATACGAGTTAAACATCTGATATTAGTTTAAAATACGAGTTAAACATCTGATATTAGTTTAAAATACGAGTTAAACATCTGATATTAGTTTAAAATACGAGTTAAACATCTGATATTAGTTTAAAATACGAGTTAAACATCTGATATTAGTTTAAAATACGAGTTAAACATCTGATATTAGTTTAAAGATACGAGTTAAACATCTGATATTAGTTTAAAATACGAGTTAAACATCTGATATTAGTTTAAAATACGAGTTAAACATCTGATATTAGTTTAAAGATACGAGTTAAACATCTGATATTAGTTTAAAATACGAGTTAAACATCTGATATTAGTTTACAGATACGAGTTAAACATCTGATATTAGTTTAAAATACGAGTTAAACATCTGATATTAGTTTAAAATACGAGTTAAACATCTGATATTAGTTTAAAAATAGTTTAAAGATGTTTAACTTTGACTTTTCTCAGTTTCCTTGAAAACGTGAATTAATTGTTAGCATGCTGCCGTTAGCCTTTAGCTCAAAGCAGGAATAAAACACGTCAGGCAGATGTGATGTATGAAACATATTTTAAATGTATTGTCACATTTAAATAAAAAAAATACAGTAAATTAAATCATCAACAGAAACAATCACTTTAAATCAAGGAATTTAGTAACTGAGAGAAACTAGATGATTGTTAGCCGTGCTAGCGTCGTGGCTAAAAACAATGTTTTCCACCAACTCTGTATTTCTTCTTTAAACATCTGTTCTTTAAACATCTGTTCTCAGGACTCGTCGTGTCGACGTGGCAGAATGTTTATTATGGGATGGTGCTTCTTTAACGTTGTTAGCATTTATCATTTACAACGTTTTTACGTTTTAATCAGAAATCATTTTTAAACATTTTCACATCACGAACATTTTTCTGCTCAAAGTTTCCTTTCAACTCTTTTTTTTTTTATAAAACATTTGCAAACTAGTTTTCACCTCAAACTCAACCGTGTCAAACATCACGTCTTCTTTATTGATTATTTTTAAACTCTTTTTTTTCCTATTTAATATTCGGCCTGTTTTTATTGTCTCGACGTCTTCAGACTAAAACGTGTCGATTTTCCTCGAGATTTTTTATTTTAAATTTTAAAAGGTTTTCGGAGCGTCAGAATCTGAGTTTGATCTCAAACTGTAAATAAACTGCTTCTAAGTTGTGACGGTCTGTCAGATAAAACTGAATCTGCTCACTTTATTCAAACCGTCTTTATTCAAACTCTGGCTGCAGTGCATCATGGGTAATCAGACAACGATCACTGACACTGAACGAAGCTTAAAATCAACAGATTCTCAGGCAGCTTCTGAATGGACTTTTATCTGCGGCTCGTTCAGATAACGACGAACGCACGAATCTACAAACGGCTCCTGACGTGTTTTTGAGAAACGGACCTGCAGGTCGGCGACCGAAGTGAAAGAGGAAGACGGACGTGACGACGCTTTTTCAACCCGCCGACATCTTTGTTCAATTCGAAGGTAAAACGGGTTTTGCTTCGATTCCTATCTGAAAACATGTCTAACGGTGTTTCACGTCTCCCGTTCGCAGGTTTTTGTGTCCGACTGCAGGTTTCGTTCAGAAAGTCGAGCGGCTCGTCGATGACTCAGATCAGCTGGAGGTCCTCCGACACGTCCAGCTGATCCCTCTTCTTACAAATCTTCACTTCTAATTAAAATACAAAAGTCTAACAAACACGAACACATGACGATAAACTGTCCGGTCTCCGGGGGGCGGAGCCTACAGCAGGACGCAGTGCCTCTTGGTGGCGGCGGGCTGCGGGTTGAGGAAGGACCGAACCGCCTCCACGAACACGTCCTTGATGCCGTCCTGGTTGAGCGCCGAACACTCCAGGTAGCGGACGGCGTGGATCTGGCGAGCGAGGGCGCCGCCCTGCTGGTGGGTGACGGGCGTCTGGTTCTGCTCCTTCAGCTTCCTCTGGGTGTCGCCGTCGGTCCGCAGGTCGCTCTTGGTGCCGACCAGCAGGATGGGGACACCGGGACAGTGGTGGGACACCTGGAGGACACAAACACCGCTAGCTGCTTCGCTCAGGTAATCACACGGTAAACTGCGTCATCGGGCGATGTTGACCTCTGACCTCCGGATGCCACTTGTGTTTGACGTTCTCGTAGGAGGCGGGGCTTGAGATGGAGAAGCAGATGATGAAGACGTTGGTCTGCGGGTAGGACAGCGTCCTCAGCCGGTCGTACTCCTCCTGACCCGCCGTGTCCCACAGGTTCAGACTGATGATCCGACCGTCCACCGTCACCTGAACGCACCGCGCAGGTACACACACAAACAGGTACACACAAGTACACAGTTATACACACAGGTACACACAAGTACACAGATATACACACAGGTACACACACAGATATACTCGGTACACTCGGTGCACACACCCACCTGGCTGCTGTAGTTGTCGAACACCGTGGGGATGTATTCTTTGGGAAAAGCTCCGGTTGTGTAGGAGATGAGGAGGCAGGTCTTCCCCACAGCACCATCACCCACAACCACACACTTTATAGTCTGCATCACGACCTCTGACCTCTGACCCCTCGGTGACCTGACAGACAGTCCTGCAGTCAAACAGCAGATGAAGTGAGACGGACAACGAAGACACGGAAACACACGAAGCAACAAACTCTGAGATCAATCGCACGCGTTCGAAGGAGTCCAAACTACTGTTGTTGTGTAGTGGGTTTAGTGTGTTTAGTGCGTTTAGTGCGTTCAGTGCGTTCAGTACGTTCAGTGCGTTCAGTGCGTTCAGTGCGTTCAGTGTGTTTAGTGCGTTCAGTGCGTTCAGTGCGTTCAGTGCGTTCAGTGCGTTCAGTGCGTTCAGTGCGTTCAGTGCGTTCAGTGCGTTCAGTGCGTTTAGTGCGTTCAGTGCGTTCAGTGCGTTCAGTGTGTTTAGTGCGTTGTCCTTTTTTAAAGGACTCTGTAGACATACACACGTGACCTGGACTTTACCTTCGGAGCGTCTGATTGGTTCACTCGTCCAGCTGTCAGAGACACTTCAGCTTCCTTCAGTTAACACAGTTTGTTCAGAAACACGTGATGTCCCATCGTCTGACTGCAGGGGGAGAGGAGGGGGGAGGGGGGAGGAGTGGGGGGGTTCCCTCTGTCAGTATTTGTGTTTATGGAAATGACCTCTGAAGAAGGAAACAGTCTCCAAACAAAACAGAGATGTTATCCTGCACACACACACACACACACACACACACACACACACACACACACACACACACACACAGGTTTGAATGGAGTTGATGTGTTCAGGGTTTAACATCGACACCGTCAGCAGCAACATCTGAAAATAATAAAATAATCCCTCATTCATTAGAAAAGAAGATTCAAGAAGACCTGTTTTTGGGGGCGTGTCTGTTTGATTGACAGGCCTGTGGTGCAGTCAGGTTACAGCTATCGGTAGGCGGGACGTAGTATCGTCAGGTTTCCGATCAGATCGGTCAGATCCACCGCTGGCTCCTCCCCCAGCTCGTCCAAATATGGTCACTTCCTGCTCCAAACCGCTCCGAACTAGCAAAGATGGTGACGGACAGAATCTGAACTGGAGGATTCATAACGTTCACGAACCAACAATGACATCACTGATGGTTGATGACATCACTGATGGTTGATGACATCACTGATGGTTGATGACATCACTGATAGCTGATGACGTTACTGCTTGTCCGTCACACGTCACAACGGAATAGCGGAACATTTGAGAACCACCAAAGAAGAAAAAGACGACTGCGTCACATTAAAACAGGAAACAAACTGAAAATTTCCGCCGTTTTAGTTTTTATCTCTTTATTTGATGACGTCACCTCGTTCTCTCGCAACAGTTAAAAGACACCAAACTGTCAATCAAATAAGCCCCGCCCACAGCCATGATAACAGCGGTGGGCTGAAACGTGTTTTCTGTTGTCGGTCGTCTCAACATTTGGTTAAAAGTCAGATCGACAGTTCGATGCGTCGGTTAGTTTGTGTGTGAACGTTTCGTGTGTGTTCGTCACGTCGCCACGGAGACGGAGAGTTTAACAGCCGAGTGGATTGTGTCTCCAGATGTTGGGATAGAGAGCGGCTCGGCCCAGACTCTGGGGATGTCTCTCTGGGCGGCGGTCAGCTGATCTCACCGCTGCTGGAAGACTTCACCTCTGATCTCACAGATTCTTCCCTCCGTCGGGTTGTGAGGAAGACGAGTGACCTCTGACCTCTGCAGCAGTGGAAGAAATGTTTGGACTGTTGATTTAAAGTGAAACTGGAGGTGTTTTGATCATTTTTTTCCTCCAGTTACATCTTTAATACTTTCTGTGTGTGACGTTAAATCTTCAATTAAATCACAAATTAAAAGTGATTTTGTTTTTGTATATTGGAATTTAAGAGTGATTTTGATAGATTCATATTTCATTAAAGACATTAAATGTGTTACTTAAAGTTGTTTAACCACAAGTTCATTTTATACATTTGTTTTGTGGTTCTTATGAAATTTACTCGCAGTTTTGTTTCCAACAATCAATGAAACATTTAATGTTATAATTTTTTTACAGTAAGAAGTCAAGTCAAAATTTCTTCGTGGACTCTTTTTAATCCGCATTCGTCAAAATAAACTTTAGTTCTCGTACAGTGGAGCTCTACATTAAACTTCAGGCCAATATATATTTTTTATAAAGGCTACGCTAAGATTTTATATGTAATAATAATAATGATGTTTTCTTCGTGTGGAAACATCCTGCGTGCACTTGTTAAATTCATAATTAGTGCAAATAGCTTGTGTGTATTTATATGTGGGTCTTCATGTATTTACATTCTTTAATATTTTGTTCTATTTGTATACGTGTATTTAAATTTTTTTGAACTGTGGGATGGATGAAATCGTATCTTCTCTCACGGCACCGAGGAACGTCTCGAACCGAGCGAAACATCGATGACATGCGGAGACGCAGAAGAAGGAAGCCAACGGTTCCCGTGTTGTAACGACGTCCTTTTGTAACACGCGTGTGGAAAACAGGAAGCTCTCGGTAGAAAAGCGTCACTGCGGTTTAATGATGAAAGAAAGCAGCAGCGTCAGTCAGAAACCTCCATGAAGTCCGGTTACCATGACGACATCAGGAGGTGAAACTTCAGTTGATCCTGATTTTCTTCATTATTTGTTCTTTAAATGGTGGAAAGGAGTTTTGATAATCATAAAACCTTCACTTATAAATCTTCTCAGCTGCAGTTCCTCCAACGTCCACTAGATGAGACGAATGAAGAAGAAAATGAGAATAAAGAGCAGAAGAAGACTTGAAGTGTTCGTGGTGTAAAAAACGCCTTCCTGTTGAAGTGTGAATCGAAAACAAACGCGTGAAGTTTTGTTTTAATGAGACATCCCATCATAGAGCCTCAGACGGACGCTCGAGACTAAAACTCGCAGCTTGAGATGAAACTAATCTCCATGGCAACAGATGCCCGATGCTGTTCAGGGCCTTTCAACAAACTCAGAGATGCAGAACGTCCTTTAAGAGGCGGAACACGTCCACGAAGAGACGCACGGAGACAGAACGACGCTTCGTCCTCCAGACGGACTCAAAACGTCCTCGAAGGAACACGACTTCAGAAAGACGCAAAACAAATTCAAAGACGCAAAACGACTTCAGCAGCAGCGTCACAGCAGAAACACGGAGGACACTTCATAAAATGTTATAGAATATAAGAGTCTGTCTCTAGAAGCTCTGACCACAGCAGAGGCTCATGGGACATGTAGTCTTGAGCCACAGCGGTCGGTTCAGCCTCCTCTCTGGTCTTGTGTTTTTGCATTTCAGGAACTAACTAAAACAACTCTGGTTTCGCCGCATCAGCTGTCTTCTTTTATCTTATTCTGCCGGTGTAGAATGAGTCTTCTGACCCGCAGAGGAACCGAGTCGTCCCGGCTCTGACGGGAAAACCTCTCAAATTGGAACGACCGCATTTACAGAATATCTTCACAGCTGCGCGTGAAAAATCAGAAAAACCCACGTAAAGCAGAATGACTCAGCAACAGGACATTGAGATAACTTTAGGGACAGAAAGGAGGAACTTCAACCAGCTGGACGGCAAAATAAGAAAGAATAAACTTAAACTCAGCAGGTGAAGACCTTCAACATTTTAAACAAACCAGAAGTTCAGCATAAAAATAATAAAACAAAATCACAAACTGGAAGAATACTGGACTAAACCAGGCCTAAAACACCAGAGTATACTGGACTAAACCAGGCCTAAAACACTAGAGTATACTGGACTAAACCAGGCCTAAAACACCAGAGTATACTGGACTAAACCAGGCCTAAAACACCAGAGTATACTGGACTAAACCAGGCCTAAAACACCAGAGTATACTGGACTAAACCAGGCCTAAAACATTAGAGTATACTGGACTAAACCAGGCCTAAAACACTAGAGTATACTGGACTAAACCAGGCCTAAAACACTAGAGTATACTGGACTAAACCAGGCCTAAAACACCAGAGTACACTGGACTAAACCAGGCCTAAAACACCAGAGTATACTGGACTAAACCAGGCCTAAAACAGAGTATACTGGACTAAACCAGGCCTAAAACACTAGAGTATACTGGACTAAACCAGGCCTAAAACACTAGAGTATACTGGACTAAACCAGGCCTAAAACACTAAAGTATACTGGACTAAACCAGGCCTAAAACACCAGAGAATACTGGACTAAACCAGGCCTAAAACACTAGAGTATACTGGACTAAACCAGGCCTAAAACATTAGAGTATACTGGACTAAACCAGGCCTAAAACACTAGAGTATACTGGACTAAACCAGGCCGAAAACACTAGAGTATACTGGACTAAACCAGGCCTAAAACAGAGTATACTGGACTAAACCAGGCCTAAAACACTAGAGTATACTGGACTAAACCAGGCCTAAAACACTAGAGTATACTGGACTAAACCAGGCCTAAAACACTAAAGTATACTGGACTAAACCAGGCCTAAAACACCAGAGAATACTGGACTAAACCAGGCCTAAAACACTAGAGTATACTGGACTAAACCAGGCCTAAAACATTAGAGTATACTGGACTAAACCAGGCCTAAAACACTAGAGTATACTGGACTAAACCAGGCCGAAAACACTAGAGTATACTGGACTAAACCAGGCCTAAAACACCAGAGTACACTGGACTAAACCAGGCCTAAAACACCAGAGTATACTGGACTAAACCAGGCCTAAAACATTAGAGTATACTGGACTAAACCAGGCCTAAAACACCAGAGAATACTGGACTAAACCAGGCCTAAAACACTAGAGTATACTGGACTAAACCAGGCCTAAAACACCAGAGTACACTGAACTAAACCAGGCCTAAAACACTAGAGTATACTGGACTAAACCAGGCCTAAAACACTAGAGTACACTGGACTAAACCAGGCCTAAAACGCCAGAGTACACTGGACTAAACCAGGCCTAAAACACCAGAGTATACTGGACTAAACCAGGCCTAAAACACTAGAGTATACTGGACTAAACCAGGCCTAAAACACTAGAGCATACTGGACTAAACCAGGCCTAAAACACCAGAGTACACTGGACTAAACCAGGCCTAAAACACCAGAGTATACTGGACTAAACCAGGCCTAAAACACTAGAGTATACTGGACTAAACCAGGCCTAAAACACTAGAGTACACTGGACTAAACCAGGCCTAAAACGCCAGAGTACACTGGACTAAACCAGGCCTAAAACACCAGAGTATACTGGACTAAACCAGGCCTAAAACACTAGAGTATACTGGACTAAACCAGGCCTAAAACACAAGAGCATACTGGACTAAACCAGGCCTAAAACACTAGAGCATACTGGACTAAACCAGGCCTAAAACACCAGAGCATACTGGACTAAACTAGGCCTAAAACACCAGAGTATACTGGACTAAACCAGGCCTAAAACACTAGAGCATACTGGACTAAACCAGGCCTAAAACACCAGAGTATACTGGACTAAACCAGGCCTAAAACACTAGAGCATACTGGACTAAACCAGGGCTAAAATATTAATAAATATTTGACCAAATCAAGACAGCAGAAACTGAGAATATTAAGACTAGTCTGAGGCTAAAACATCAGACAGTTGTTCAACTCAGCAGTTGTTGAGCATGCCTCATGTTTTATACCAAATACTGCACGTTTAAAGGGCAAAGGTCAGAAAACAAACCAAGATCTTGAAGAGTTTTTCTAAATCCTGTGATTGAAGGTCAGTATGTTGGTAATCATCCCTCATTGATCAGGAGAGCTGTGACTCAACATGCATATTTATTACTGACTAAAGTCTGAGCGTGACCAGCTGAGTCAGACGGAGGCTAAAAACTCCCCATTTACCGTTTGAATGCACCCCCGCCCCCCTCTCACCCTAACAAACAGTCAGACGCCACCGGTCAAAGAGGAACTGTCTGTGTTGAAACCGAAACAGGAAGGGTTTGTCCGCCACTCACTTCATCCAGTAGCATGTGAATAAAAAGTCTTTACTGAGATATACATACAAAAAAGTGCAAAGTAGTATAAAATGGCTGAATTTACCTTGAACAAGCTGGATTCTGTTGCTGACTCAAAGTTGTTATGTAAATAAAATAGATGAATTCATACCACCACCAAGAAATGTTGGTGAGTCACTTGAGTGTGTTGTACAAGGAAAGCCGATGATATTCACTGGAATTAATTCAAACTAACCGAACCGGGGTTAAAACACCCAACGATATCGGACCGAACCGGGGTTAAAACACCCAACGATATCGGACCGAACCGGGGTTAAAACACCCAACGATATCGGACCGAACCGAGGTTAAAACACCCAACGATATCGGACCGAACCGGGGTTAAAACACCCAACGATATCGGACCGAACCGAGGTTAAAACACCCAACGATATCGGACCGAACCGGGGTTAAAACCCAACACCCAACGATATCGGACCGAACCGGGGTTAAAACACCCAACGATATCGGACCGAACCGAGGTTAAAACACCCAACGATATCGGACCGAACCGGGGTTAAAACACCCAACGATATCGGACCGAACCGAGGTTAAAACACCCAACGATTAAAACACCCAACGATATCGGACCGAACCGGGGTTAAAACACCCAACGATATCGGACCGAACCGAGGTTAAAACACCCAACGATATCGGACCGAACCGAGGTTACAACACCCAACGATATCGGACCGAACCGGGGATAGAACACCCAACGATATCGGACCGAACCGAGGTTAAAACACCCAACGATATCGGACCGAACCGGGGATAGAACACCCAACGATATCGGACCGAACCGGGGTTAAAACACCCAACGATATCGGACCGAACCGGGGATAGAACACCCAACGATATCGGACCGAACCGGGGTTAAAACACCCAACGATATCGGACCGAACCGGGGATAGAACACCCAACGATATCGGACCGAACCGGGGTTAAAACACCCAACGATATCGGACCGAACCGGGGTTAAAACACCCAACGATATCGGACCGAACCGGGGATAGAACACCCAACGATATCGGACCGAACCGGGGTTAAAACACCCAACGATATCGGACCGAACCGAGGTTAAAACACCCAACGATATCGGACCGAACCGGGGATAAAACACCCAACGATATCGGACCGAACCGGGGATAGAACACCCAACGATATCGGACCGAACCGGGGTTAAAACACCCAACGATATCGGACCGAACCGGGGATAGAACACCCAACGATATCGGACCAAACCGGGGATAGAACACCCAACGATATCGGACCGAACCGGGGTTAAAACACCCAACGATATCGGACCGAACCGAGGTTAAAACAAACTGTGTAAAACCAGAACACAAAAAAAACAGAACTTCACTGGAGAAATGACTGAACACTAATAAATCTAAAATTGTTCAATAAACATCCAAAATATTTATATATATAAATATATATATATATATATATATATATATAATCTCTCTCTCTATATATAAAGTTATTTAGACATGTTTTTTTTCCATTAGTAATACTATAAATACTTTTACTCCCCTCTTCCATGTCGTAGTATTTCTGATATTTCTGTAGATTCATCTTCAGTAACAGTGACTTCTGTTTTTGTGTAATTAATCAGTTATTTCACTTTATTTCCTTATTATCATTATTTTCAGCTCTTTAAGGGCATTTATTAATATTTAACAGTTTAAAGTTCAGAAGCTGTCAGTGTTTCTGTGCTTTTATCTCTCCATCCTCCACTGAGCTATCAAACATGTCATATTCTGATGTTTACGTTGTTTCCACTTCCGGATGAATCGATCCGTTTCTGATCATTTCTTCTCGGAATGTTTGAAAAAGTTCAAACAAGAAGTGACTGAAACACAAACACACGCGCAGGGAGTGGTCGTAGTCCATCTGCACTTTACCGTAACGACAACACACACGCACACACACACACACACGCACGCACACTCACACTCACACACAGGTTATCGATCCGCCGGAAAAATTATCGATCAGCTGACGGGAATTAAAGCAGAGATCAATAACGTGCTGGAAGTTTAGACAGAAGGAGAAAACACACACACACACACACACACACACACACACACACACACACACACACACACACACACACACACACACACAGCTCGGAGCTCCGGGCGGCTGAAAGCAGAAGACTCACCGGTCATCAGTTCTCCTCTCCGGGCACGCAGCTCCGCTCAGTCCCGCTCCGTGAGGGCGCGTGTGTCAGGGTGTCAGGGTGCGTGTGAGAGTGTGCGGGGGGTGCAGCGGATCTCTATCTCAGTGAGAGACGGGCGGGCGGAGCTAATGAAGAGGAGGAAGTCCGAGAGGAGAGCGAGAGGAAGTGGTGGAGCAAGTTTGAGGAAGTGTATGTGTGTTTGGGTGTGGTGTGTGTGTGTGTGTGTGTGTGTGTGTGTGTGTGTGTGTGTGTGTGTGTGTGTGTGTGTGTGTGTGTGTGTGTGTGTGTGTGTGTGTGTGTGTGTGTGTGTGTGTGTGTGTGTGTGTGTGTGTGTGTGTGTGTGTGTGTGTGTGTGTGTGTGTGTGTGTGTGTGTGTGTGTGTGTGTGTGTGTGTGTGTGTGTGTGTGTGTGTGTGTGTGGTGTGTGTGTGTGTGTGTGTGGAAGTAACTGCGGACTTTTTCTGTTTGTTCAGTCCAGAGTTGAGAAATGTGAAGAAAAAAACCCGTTTCAATAATGACCTGAAGAAGCCCCGCCCACCCGTGTGTTGTCCAGGTACCTGGACATTTAAAAGAAGAGCTCGTCTATAAATGAACACCTGTAACACTGAAACCAAACGACTTCAGAAGTTTTTAAATGTGGTCTGGTGAGACGTTTCCGCACTGAGCATGCGCAGAGACGTCCGCCAGCTAACGAGTCTTTTCAAAACAAGAAATCCTCCTGCGACGTTAAAACGTGTCAACGGTGTCGTTGTAGTTCCTCTCACCGGCAGAAGGAGGCGACAAAAGGTCTGAAAAGCTCTGAGTGACTCAGTTTAAAGTCATATTTCTCTGATAATACACAAAAAACTATCAAAAATAACACCGTTTTGTTTGCTGTGATACACGACTGCCAAATAAACTACTTTTAAAATTCTTACACGAATAAATATGAATAGAAAGCTGCAGGGACACATTATAAATACATCACGGTGAGCTTTCTAGCTGAAGTCGTCTGCACCTCCTCTCTGTGGCCGCAGGGAGGCGCCGTCGTGCCGCTGCAGCAGACGGATGCTGCCTTTCTGGGTTATGGGAAATTAGACAACCATAATGTTATCTCTGCAGTCCAGCAGGTTTTACTTCGTGAACACTGATGGAGATGAACACGAAGCTTCCAGCTGCTTCCGGTGAAACAAGCTGGTTCAATATAAAAATAGTTTTCACACAATCCTTTAATAAAACAGAACCAATGGAGCAATATTCAATTGTTATTCTCAAACACAAATACTATTTAAGAGGTAACACAAACCTCCGCAGGGCCAAATATCAAATATACATTTATTCATAGGAACAATGTTTTCTGTCTCTTTGTGTTTGTTTTGTGACTGTTTGTGCTCGTCTTTCTTTTTCAGAGACATTTTGAAGGTGAAATAAATCAATTAATCGTCCAAACTTTGCCGCTAAACTAAAGCAGAAATGTTTAAATAAGGATTTTTAAATCTAACTGTGGTTTCAGATCTTTTTGCGGGTCCCTGAACGCAGCACAGGCGGACCGCCTGTTTTGTTTTTTGTTTTTTCAGCAGCAGTTAGTTGAGTTTGAGTCGCAGGCTGGAGAAGTGAAGAACAAACTGTTTGATCTGCACGCTGATTTCTCTCTGAATCGATCAGCCCGGATCGGATCGGACCAGATTGGATCGGATCGGACCAGATTGGATCGGATCGGACCGGATCGATGGATTAGAGGAGCAGCTGCTGCAGCGGTGAGTGATGACTTCAAACTGTCCGTTGAAGCGCGTTTTGTTCTGCATATTTCAGGGTGAAACACCTCAGTGGGAAACCGAACAGCTGTGTGACCTCTGACCTTTTCAACAAAAAACAAACCGATTAAATGAACCGCAAATGGAGCTGATCGATAAAGCGGCAGAGTATCGATATATTTGTGATTGTAGTTACGTGCTGCTGTTTTATTTTGAAGCTCATTCAGTTAGTTTTTTGTGAAAACAATATTGCGACACTGAACGCCTCCTCGTGTCAGTCCTCATCAATATTCAGCTTAGTTTTCTACATCAAACTGTGTTTTGTGTGTAAAATCAAGCGCCGATAATCCTCCTTAAAATACCGTCATTTTGTATTTTGTATCGGTGTCATCGAAGTCAACGTAAACTTTACCGATACCAGATACCGGAGCAGACACCAAAGAAATCAAAGTGAAGTGTCGGGTTACATCGCAGAGCAGCCTGAACACCGACTGAACAAAGTTGAGACTAAAATTGTCCAAATTTTGAATGAAGTCTGGTCCTATTGAAGAATGTCACATTTCAGGACCGTTTTCGATGTTCGATGCTTCGGAAACATTTCAGCTGCGGACCCGGTCCACTCATCCCGCAGCCGATCAGCTTTTATTTTGAAAGCCTAAAGGTGTCTTCCTCTGTCTCCTCAGACATGGAGTGTGTGCGTGCGTGGCTGGCGTGTGTGTGCGTGCTGAGCGTGTGCGTCGGCGCTCATGATGGATTCGACAGGAATGACCACGCCCACCTGGACCGCCAACTCCACCACCTGGTTTCCAACGGCAACGCAGCCTCAGGTAGGACCATAAACTGGAAACCAAAATGGACGCAGTCTCCAAATAAAACCCACAATGTTCGGAACTTCCTGTCAGCTGCAGTACCACCAACGACCACCAGGACCAATCAGATCAGTTTAGCTTCCTGACAGCAGTTTAGGTTCAAGTTCAAGATCAGGATCAGGTTCACGTTTAGATTTAGATTTAGGTTCCGGTTCTGGTTCCGGTTCTGTTCACGGTTCTGGTCACGGTTCCGATATTTGACAGTTTGATGCTGCTGTTGTTTGTGTGTGTGTGTGTGTGTGTGTGTGTGTGTGTGTGTGTGTGTGTGTGTGTGTGTGTGTGTGTGTGTGTGCGCGGTAGCGTGGGAGCTCGCCGTTGGCAGCTCACCACAGCTTCCTGGTGGTGACACACTGATGATGTCACAGGAAGCTCAGTGACAGAAAGAGACTCGCTGTGAGGAGGGTGGAAGTGTTGGCTCCGCCCACTCCACCTCCCCTGGACAGGAAGTGAAGACAGTGACAGATGTCCAAATCTCACCACAAAATCTAAACCTTGTGTGTTTCAGCCCTGAGTTTTGTCTGCAGGCGGTAATAATTCATGTTAGTAGTTTTGTAGTTGGAGGGAAGTGCCAGTGCATGATGGGAGTTGTAGTTTCCGTGCTGCGTTCAGGTCCAGCTGATGTTCGCCTTTGATCCGACCTTCCTCCTCTTTAATTCTATTATCTGTGTTCGTGTCCTCACAGCTGCTCGCGTTAATCGTCGGACCTTTAACGGGAGCCGCCATCCGTCTTCTTCTTCTTCTGTGGTGTTTAGTTACGCCGGGTTAACGGGGGCTAACGGGGGTTAACGGAGGTTAACGGAGGTTAACGGAGGTTAACGGGGTTAACGGAGGTTAACGGGGGTTAACGGAGGGGTTAACGGAGGTTAACGGGGGTTAACGGGGGTTAACGGAGGTTAACGGGGGTTAACGGGGGTTAACGGGGGTTAACGGGGGTTAACGGAGGTTAACGGGGGTTAACGGGGAATAACGGGGGTTAACGGAGGTTAACGGGGGTTAACGGGGGTTAACGGGGGTTAACGGAGGTTAACGGAGGTTAACGGGGTTAACGGGGGTTAACGGGGTTAACGGGGTTAACGGGGGTTAACGGGGGTTAACGGGGGATAACGGAGGTTAACGGAGGTTAACGGAGGTTAACGGGGGTTAACGGGGTTAACGGAGGTTAACGGGGGTTAACGGGGGTTAACGGGGGTTAACGGAGGTTAACGGGGGTTAACGGAGGTTAACGGAGGTTAACGGGGGTTAACGGGGAATAACGGGGGTTAACGGAGGTTAACGGAGGTTAACGGAGGTTAACGGGGGTTCACAACACCAGATGGATGTTTAGTTGCTGAACGCAGCCTGAACTGCTGGTGTTTTACAGCTCCGTGTTTCAGGACCTGTTTGTTGAAACTTTGTCATGTTGTTCCATCTGAAGCAGCAGAAGTGTGTGAGCAGCTCCTGTGTGCAATGCATCATGGGTATTCAGACAAATAGTCCCTGATGGCTGAAACTCTGAAGGAAAACGTTAAAGTGTGAAGATTCTCAGAAACAGCTGATGCACCGCAACAGGAAACCCAACAGGAAGAGGTCAAAGGTCACCAGAGGCAGACGAGTTGACTTAAGACATCGAGGTGATACCTGCACTGAAAGCAGAGCAACACACACACACACACACACACACACACACACACACACACACACACACACACACACACACACACACACACACACTCTCACACACACACACACACACACACACACACACACACACACACACACACACACACACACACACACACACACACACACACACACACACACACACACACACACACACACACACACACACACACACACACACACACACACACACACACACACACACACACACACACACACACACACACACACACACACACACACACACACACACACACACACACACACACACACACACACACACACACACACACACACACACACACACACACACACACACACACACACACACACACACACACACACACTCACACACACACATAAACACAGTCCTCACAATGCCAGTTAAACCAGCAGATACACACGTTCAGCCGAGCGATCATGCAGACTCTGATATGACCAAATGTAGTCATGAACTTCTCACTCTGATTTTCTCCTTTAAATCCAGCCTGTTGTCGTGACGACCAGCCGGTTCCAGGATGTAGTAGTTCGGTTCCAGGATGTAGTAGACCGGTTCCAGGATGTAGTAGACCGGTTCCAGGATGTAGTAGATCGGTTCCAGGATGTAGTAGATCAGTTCCAGGATCTAGTAGACCGGTTCCAGGATGTAGTAGACCGGTTCCAGGATCTAGTAGATCGGTTCCAGGTTATAGTAGACCGGTTCCAGGATGTAGTAGACCGGTTCCAGGATGTAGTAGACCAGTTCCAGGATGTAGTAGACCAGTTCCAGGATGTAGTAGACCGGTTCCAGGATGTAGTAGACCGGTTCCAGGATGTAGTAGATCGGTTCCAGGATCTAGTAGACCGGTTCCAGGATGTAGTAGACCGGTTCCAGGATGTAGTAGATCGGTTCCAGGTTGTAGTAGACCGGTTCCAGGATGTAGTAGACCGGTTCCAGGATGTAGTAGATCGGTTCCAGGTTGTAGTAGACCGGTTCCAGGATCTAGTAGACCGGTTCCAGGATCTAGTAGATCGGTTCCAGGTTGTAGTAGACCGGTTCCAGGATCTAGTAGATCGGTTCCAGGTTGTAGTAGACCGGTTCCAGGATCTAGTAGATCGGTTCCAGTGAAATCTAGACTCTTTCAGGGTCCTATGAGTCGAACGCTGACATAAAACAGGTGTAATTCTTCCTCTGCTGTCCGCGGTGAAGAAGAAGAAAACTGATGCGTCTCCGCTCTCTGACCCAAACAAAGATGGCAGCTGCAAGTGATGAATGTTCTTACTGGTTCTGTTTTTGGCTCGAGAAGAGTCGACGTTCATCAAACTGAAAACAGTCTGGAGGAAAATGTTGTAGATCTGTGTCTGATAGTTTTCTGTCATAGAAGTTGTTTTCTATAGATCTGTGTGATAGAAGTTGTTTTCTATAGATCTGTGTGATAGATGTTATTTTCTATAGATCTGTGTGATAGAAGTTGTTTTCTATAGATCTGTGTGATAGAAGTTGTTTTCTATAGATCTGTGTGATAGAAGTTGTTTTCTATAGATCTGTGTGATAGATGTTGTTTTCTATAGATTTATGTGATAGATGTTGTTTTCTATAGATCTGTGTGATAGAAGTTGTTTTCTATAGATCTGTGTGATAGATGTTATTTTCTATAGATCCGTGCGTGATAGACCAGCAGCTCTGTCACGATGAAAACTCCCTCCTGAGTTTCGAAGCAATCTGCAGCATCCACAAACTGATGGACGACGACGCTGACGGCACGGTGGACACGACCGAGACGGATGAGGTGAGACACAGCAAACGTCCATGTTTTCGAGCTCTGAACGTGAACCGGCTGCAGACATGTTTGTTTCTTCCTCAGTTTCTCAGGGAGGATATGAAGTATCACGACCCCAAAGCCAAACAGAGCAGCTTCCACCGAGCTGACCTGCACATCAGCGTGGAGGACATGTGGACCGCTTGGAAGAGCTCTGAAGGTGTGTGTGTGTGTGTGTGTGTGTGTGTGTGTGTGTGTGTGTGTGTGTGTGTGTGTGTGTGTGTGTGTGTGTGTGTGTGTGTGTGTGTGTTAGTTTCAACTAGACACAGAAAAATAAACCGAAGTGAACGACTGCTGGAGGAGATCTGAGGTTTTCCTCGTCGTAAACAGTCGTTTACTTTCGGTATTTGTTTACTTTGACAAGAAAAGACAACATTCACATCTTCACCTCGGCTCACGGGACCGAACCAGACTCCATGCAAAAAATATGAAATTTAATTTAATTACAGGAAAATTTAAAGTTAATCAGCTGTAGTTTGTTATAAAAGGAAAGGATGAAGAGCAGAGGATAAAGAAAGAGACAAGAAAGAAGAAAGGAGAAGGAAGAAAGGAGAAGGAGAGAGGGAGAGAGACAGAGAGAGAGAAAATAATGAACAAAACAAGCAAAGAAGGAAGGAAAGAAAGATCAAAGGAAATAAGCAGATAAAGATGAGGGGAAGAGCAGGAAGCTTCAGGAGCGTCCGAAAAGTTTTTAGAAACTGTTGAAGATGTTTATTTAAGAGAGCGGCGGGATGAAGAATCTGTTATTGAAAGTTCAGGCCAGAACAGGAAGCGTGTTCTTCTTCTCTGTATTTCCCGTCATGCTGCCGTGTGTGTTTCCAGTGTACAACTGGACGGTGCAGCAGGTGGAGGAATGGCTGCTCGTCAGCGTGGAGCTTCCTCAGTACACACAAACCTTCAGCAAACAGCAGCTGGACGGCCGAGCGCTCCCCAGGTCAGAACACCTGATTCACTGCTTCAATCAACTTTATTTACACAGAACAGAGACAACAGGTCGCACCCCAACCAATATAAGACATGTATTTAATATAGATTAAATCATATTGTCACATTAAACACAGCAGATCTGTGTGTGTAAACCTCCTGTGTGCAGTGCATCATGGGAGTTCAGACCAGCGTCACAGATCACTGTGAAACTGCAGGAAACTTCAAATCGGACAGATTCTCGGGCAGCTTCTGAACTGTCTGTCTCTGGTTTCCACATTGCTTCATGGAGGTTAAGTTCAGATGCACATCGGAGGCGATGATGTCATCAGGAAGAGGAAGTCTCACTGGCTCCAGAACCGTGTGAGCTCAGATCTGACTGAGGAGGAAGAGTGAATTTGGTGGAACTCGCAGCAGTCGGGAAGAAGTCCACGGAAATAACTCGTATTACTCCGAACATCGTGATTCACTTTGGTTTACTGCTCTCTGCTGCCGGCTGCATCAATCCGGCTATTTTTACAGACTCAAAACAACCACTTATGAAACCTTCACTTCACCGAGCATGTGACCAGGGTCAGTGGGGCTTCTGTCCAGTTCAGTAGACCAGTAAACAGGCTCATTATATATCATATTATGTCATAAACCCACATTAACAGACGTAAATCCCTGCTGATGGTGCTGCAGTAAACATCTCCTGTCAGGAAACCTGTTTGTTTGTGTTGTTTTCTTCTCGTGGATTTTAACCACAAATAAATAAAAGTGGACGTAGTTTCTGGGTCTGAAAAGTGAGGCTGATGCAGAAGTGCTTTAAAGTCCAATACCACCGATGGCCACCAGGGGCTGCCCCCAATAGACCCCTGTTCAAAAAACATCAACTTCTATCATGAAATACAAAGTCAAAGGCCTCAAAAAGCACTATGTTTTGGGGGCGTGTCTTGTTTGATTGACAGGTTTGGGGTGCAGTCAGGTTTCCTCAGACTCCTCCCCGGCTCGTCCAAATATGGTCACTTCTGGCTCCAAAACAGCAGGATGGCGACGGGCAAACTTGAGTCGCTCACAAACCAACCGTTGACGTCCATGTCTGTTGTCGTTTGATGGTAACGTGCCCCCCCCCCCCACCACTCCCCCCGGCAGGCTGGCGGTGAAGAACACCACCCTGACGGTGTCCCTCCTGAAGATCTTGGACCGAAGTCATGCTCAGAAGCTGCAGCTCAAAGCCCTCGACATCGTGCTGTTCGGACCTCCGCCAGGTGCGTGAACGTTTCTATAGTTACGTAAATAAACATGTATGTATTAGTATATTTACAGCAGGTGTGTATGTTGTGTGTCCGCAGGCCGACAGAACCGGTGGAAGGACCTGGTTCTGGGTGTGTCCATCCTGATGGCGCTGGCCGGCTGCTGGTTCGCTTATGTCCAGACCAGGAAGTCCAGAGACGACATGGGGAAGCTGGTGAAGGACCTGGAGGGTCTGCAGCGGGCCGAGCAGAGCCTGCTGGACCTGCAGGAGAAGTGAGTCCATCATCCTCAACCCCAACCAGAACAGAACCTGTCACCTACAACTGATCCCCAAAAGTACCAACTGATCCCCAAAAGTACCGACTGATCCCCAAAAGTACCAACTGATCCCCAAAAGTACCAACTGATCCCCAAAAGTACCGACTGCAAACATAAACAAACCGCCACAGTTCTCAGTACCACTATCAGATCTAGTAGAAGTACTGCTGGTACTAACACTACTGTAACAACTACTACCAGTTATACTACTACTGCTTACTGTTTGTACAACGGTTACTATGACGACCTGCGACCGTTTCTACCTCCACAGTGCTGCTGCTTCTACCTGTGTTCATAATCTCATGTAATTAAAACTGCGACTGAGCTGCTGCCGCCAGGAGGAAATAACTCTTCTCCACTGTTTGTGTGTGTGTGTGTGTGTGTGTGTGTGTGTGTGTGTGTGTGTGTGTGTGTGTGTGTGTGTGTGTGTGTGTGTGTGTGTGTGTGTGTGTGTGTGTGTGACGGCCTCTACAGAAACTTTCTGTCTGAAGTCCTTATATGGGTAAAGAATAGCCAGCAGCTCAGTCAGCACACACACACACACACACACACACACACACACACACACACACACACACACACACACACACACACACACACACACACACACACACACACACACACACACACATAACCTGCATGTACACACTAACATACAGCACACACACTCTCTGAGTCGTGTCGTAACATGCTGCGTAACAGCTCAGTTTCCTACTCTGAACACTTGTACTGCGTTTTATACTGGCAGTACTGCGTTTTATACTGCGTTTTATACTGACAGTACTGCGTTTTATACTGCGTTTTATACTGACAGTACTGCGTTTTATACTGACAGTACTGCGTTTTATACTGCGTTTTATACTGACAGTACTGCGTTTTATACTGACAGTGCTGCGTTTTATACTGACAGTACTGCGTTTTATACTGCGTTTTATACTGACAGTACTGCGTTTTATACTGACAGTACTGCGTTTTATACTGACAGTACTGCGTTTTATACTGACAGTGCTGCGTTTTATACTGACAGTGCTGCGTTTTATACTGACAGTACTGCGTTTTATACTGCGTTTTATACTGACAGTACTGCGTTTTATACTGCGTTTTATACTGACAGTACTGCGTTTTATACTGACAGTACTGCGTTTTATACTGCGTTTTATACTGACAGTACTGCGTTTTATACTGACAGTACTGCGTTTTATACTGACAGTACTGCGTTTTATACTGCGTTTTATACTGACAGTACTGCGTTTTATACTGACAGTGCTGCAGTAGCATTTATTTTCATTATTGATTGATTATTTATTTTGTCGATGGTGACGTCTAAACAAAGAGACACAAAACAGACGGTAAAAGTTTTCCAGCTATGACTGTTGGCACTATTCTACTGTGTAACTCCAGTACTACTACTGCTAGTACTACTACTAGAACTACTACTGCTAGTACTACTACTACTTGTACCACATTTCACACACACACACACACACACACTGAACTGCCCCTCAGGGATCAGTCGAAGCATCAGCTCTGTTTCCTCTCTGAATCGTCAGAGCAGTGTGTTTGTCTAAAAATAGTAACACACACACACACACACACACACACACACACACACACACACACACACACACACACACACACACACACACACACACACACACACACACACACACACACACAGAGCCACAGCGCCTCCTACTGGCGCCAGCGTTCATTTAAATCTTTTAAACAAAAGCACTTCCTGTTTCTGTCCGGATGAAAATTTGTTATTGATGAGTTATGTCAACACGTTTGTTTCCTCCACATTAACCTCCATTTAATTCATTTATTTCATACATTTCATGTATTTGATTTAATTCATTTATTTCTTATATTTCATTTATTTCATATATCTCATTTATTTGATTTCATTTATTTGATTTATTTGATTTAATTAATTTGATTCATTTATTTCATTTCTTTAATTTATTTCATATATTTCATTTATTTGATTTAATTCATTCATTTGATATATTTAATTTATTTCATATGTTTCATTTGATTTAATTCATTTATTTCATGTATCTCATTTATTTGATTTCTTCCTGCTGCTTCAGTCTCGTGTGTTTCAGTTGGCTTTTGACTTTTTCTTGAATTGTTTTTATTGCTTATTTTTCAGACTGTTTTACGTCTGTTTGATTTATTTGGTGTTCATGTGGATATTAGAAGATAATGTTTTGATATTTTCTGACCTTTATTGTCCTAAAACATCAGTTATTAAATAATAATCATCTATATTGATTGTGATACGAGTTAATTATTGAATATTTATATGTAGTGATCTGGGCAGTTACTTCTTACACTTTGTTTGTTGGAGTCTCCTCTCCACGATGCGTTCAGGTGCAGCGGGAATTCTGACCCTCCTGCTTGTCTCCTGTCAGACTGCTGCAGGCGCAGGAGGAGCAGCGCTGCGTCCAGGTGGAGAAGGTGAAGGTGGAGGAGGAGCTGAGACACGAGATCGACTCGGCCAAACTAGAAGCTCAACGGATCCGCGAGCTCCGAGAGGGAACGGAGAACGAGAGGATCCGTCCGAAATACGCCGAGGAGGAGCTGGATCAGGTGAGGAGGCCGGATCGGCCGAACCGGGGCGACGGGGCGACTCTCTGGCAGCCGGCCCGTCGACGGGTCGGCTCGTCCTCTCAGCCGCGTCTCCTCTCTGTCGGTCGCAGGTCCGAATGGCGCTGAAGAAGGCGGAGCGGGAGCTGGAGTCGCGGGCTCTCTGGGCGCCGCCGGAGGCTCTGCAGGCGTGGCTACAGCTCACACACGAAGTGGAAGTTCAATACTACAACATCAAGAAGCAGAGCGCAGAGAGACAGCTGCTGCAGGCCAGAGAGGGGGTGAGGAGGGAGGAGGGGGGAGGAGGGGGGATAATGATGGTGGTGATGATGATGATGGTGGTGGTGATGATGTTGGTGATGATGGTGGTGGTGGTGATGATGATGATGGTGGTGGTGGTGGTGGTGATGGTGGTGGCGGTGGTGATGATGTTGGTGATGATGGTGGTGGTGGTGGTGATGATGATGGTGATGGTGGTGGTGATGATGTTGGTGATGATGGTGGTGGTGGTGATGATGATGGTGGTGATGGTGGTGGTGATGATGTTGGTGATGATGGTGGTGGTGGTGATGATGATGGTGGTGATGGTGGTGGTGGTGGTGGCGGTGGTGGTGATGATGGTGGTGATGATGGTGGTGATGGTGGTGGTGATGATGTTGGTGATGATGGTGGTGGTGGTGATGATGATGGTGGTGGTGGTGGTGATGATGTTGGTGATGATGGTGGTGGTGGTGGTGATGATGATGGTGGTGGTGGTGGTGGTGATGGTGGTGGCGGTGGTGGTGATGATGGTGGTGATGGTGGTGGTGATGGTGGTGGTGGTGATGATGATGGTGGTGATGATGATGGTGGTGGTGGTGGTGATGATGGTGGTGATGATGGTGGTGGTGGTGGTGATGATGATGGTGGTGGTGGTGGTGATGATGTTGGTGATGATGGTGGTGGTGGTGGTGATGATGATGGTGGTGGTGGTGGTGATGATGTTGGTGATGATGGTGGTGGTGGTGATGATGATGGTGGTGATGGTGGTGGTGATGATGTTGGTGATGATGGTGGTGGTGGTGATGATGATGGTGGTGATGGTGGTGGTGATGGTGGTGGCGGTGGTGGTGATGATGGTGGTGATGATGGTGGTGATGGTGGTGGTAATGATGTTGGTGATGATGGTGGTGGTGGTGGTGATGATGATGGTGGTGGTGGTGGTGATGATGTTGGTGATGATGGTGGTGGTGGTGGTGATGATGATGGTGGTGGTGGTGGTGGTGATGATGGTGGTGATGATGGTGGTGATGATGGTGGTGGTGGTGATGATGATGGTGGTGATGGTGGTGGTGATGGTGGTGGCGGTGGTGGTGATGGTGGTGGTGATGGTGGTGGTGATGATGTTGGTGATGATGGTGGTGGTGGTGATGATGATGGTGGTGATGGTGGTGGTGATGGTGGTGGTGATGGTGGTGGCGGTGGTGGTGATGATGGTGGTGATGATGGTGGTGATGGTGGTGGTGATGATGTTGGTGATGATGGTGGTGGTGGTGGTGATGATGATGGTGGTGGTGGTGGTGATGATGTTGGTGATGATGGTGGTGGTGGTGGTGATGATGATGGTGGTGGTGGTGGTGGTGGTGATGGTGGTGGCGGTGGTGGTGATGATGGTGGTGATGATGGTGGTGATGGTGGTGGTGATGATGTTGGTGATGATGGTGGTGGTGGTGGTGATGATGATGGTGGTGGTGGTGGTGGTGATGGTGGTGGCGGTGGTGGTGATGATGATGGTGGTGATGATGGTGGTGATGATGGTGGTGATGATGATGGTGGTGTTTCAGGCAGAGAAGATCAAGAAGAAGAGGAGTTCTCTGTTCGGGACGTTCCATGTGGCTCACAGCTCCTCGTTGGACGATGTCGACCACAAGATCCTCTCTGCCAAGTGAGTGACCTTTGACCCAGAAAAACAATCTATACAGTCTATTTCTAAAAGAGTTCGTAGCTTCAGGTCTGTAAAATGGTTCTGATCCAGAAGAGTCTTCAGCTGCAATACCAGCGAGTGCCACTAGAGGTCGGCTCCAAAAAGCCTCCGGCTCCATAGACTCCCATTCAACTTCTCTCATCAAATCCAAAGTGAATAAAATGTGTCCATCAGTTATCTCGGTGTTGTTAGCTAAAGTCACTCCTTCTTCTTAGTTTTCTGGAGGTCCATCTGAAAATAATCCCTCATTCATTAGAAAAGAAGATTCAAGAAGACCTGTTTTTGGGGGCGTGTCTGTTTGATTGACAGGCCTGTGGTGCAGTCAGGTTACAGCTATCGGTGGGCGGGACGTAGTATTGTCAGGTTTCCGATCAGATCGGTCAGATCCACCGCTGGCTCCTCCCCTAGCTCGTCCAAATATGGTCACTTCCTGCCCCCCCCCCCCCCCCCCCCCCCCCCCCCCCCCCCCCCCCCCCCCCCCCCCCCCCCCCCCCCCCCCCCCCCCCCCCCCCCCCCCCCCCCCCAGACAGGCCCTGGCCGAGGTGACAGCGGCCCTGCGGGAGAAGCTCCACCGCTGGCAGCACATCGAGTCGCTGACAGGTTTCTGTCTGGTCAACAATCCGGGTTTGGGAGCGCTGGCCGCCGCCCTCAACCTGGACCCCGCCTTCCTCGGCCTGCGACCTCCGACCCCTCAGCACCTCCTCCTGTCGGATGACCTGGACGACATGGACGAGGACATCCTGTCTCCCGGGACGCTGCAGTGTAAGTTGGAACGTAACGCCGTGAGCTCGCACGTCATCGTAAAACAAAGATGTTGATTTGTTTTATTTACGATGTTTCACATTTTAACATTTACATAGAAAATAATTCGTTATAATCCTTCTGTAGTTTTAATACGACTGACGCTAATCCAGCCGACACAAAATCAAACCTCAAATCTGTCAAATCGTGTTTTTATTGAATATAAATATAATAAAAGATCAAATTTAAAGATTCTCGACCTCTAAAATACTCTTTGTATTTTCTAGACTGGAAAAGCAGGTAATCTGAGTACATGATGTCATCAGAACCAAACGTTTGATATCTCTTCGCTGTATTCGTTAGCCTCCGTCTGTGCAGCAGCGCCCCCTGCTGCGTGGAGGTCGGACTGTGTAGTACGATAACGTGAAACAAGTCGCTCGCTCACCAAAATGATTAGAAACATAAAAGCTGCCAGTTTGTTGGAGTTTATAAGTGCTTCTGTTGTTTTTCTCGACCATCTGACACTTGGTTCACTTTGGGAACCAGGAAGTCCAAAATTTAACTTTAAATTTGAAAAACAACTTCCTCTTTTCTTGGTATCTGTCTCCTGATTGGCTCCCTCCAGATGCGGCGTGGCAGATGGACCGGCGACTGAGCGACCTCTGGCCCCTGAGCAGCATTGCAGACACACAGTCACCATGGAAACAATCCGGTTGGCCCCTCCCTCTTTTTTAGCCTCCCCCTGTCTGATTGGCTCTCACCTCTCTGCACTCAGCAGGGTTAATTATTTAATCCGATCTTGTAATTCTCTGATTGACGAGCACCTCCAAACTCCGCCCACTAGCTTTTCACCATTTAAAAACAACATAGAAACTTTTAAAAAGATCATTTTATTTTGAAGGTTTGCTGCTAAAACTGAACTTTAACATAAAACTGCACTTTGCACTGTTCTGCATGTGTTTTCTGAAAATTTGCCGTCCTTTCACTTTAAAATATTTTCTTAAGTTTGTGTCTTTTGATTCTGGATTTTCAAACTATCAGAACCAGCTCACTGTAACTCCTCCCTCTCCTGCAGCTCAGAGTCTGATGCCCCTGAGACAGAGGATGGGAGACCCCGCCGTCATGTTCAGCTCTCAAAGGTTGGTTGAGGGGCGGGGCTTACCAGCAGGAGGGGCGTGGCATGTCCACATCTTCATTCAGTTTATAAATGGGCAGATTAGACAGGAATTTAAACGTTCACAATTGTTCTGGATTTCAAATTTACGTGTTCCGATTTTTTTAGAACGCGAGTTTTCAGGATTTTATGTTTACGAGTTTTCTGAGTGGTCAGAATTTATACTTTACTGGTTTTCAGAGATTCCGATAAGAATTCACAGTTTACGTCACAATTTTTGCGCTCACGAGTTTTCAGGATTTCTCAGCAATAAAGATTTAGTGTTTATGAGTTTTCGTAGTTTGCAGATAATAGAATTTTTAGCATTTATAAATTTTAGAAATGGCTCAGAATTTATACTTTACTAGTTTTCAGAGATTTTCAGTAACAATTCAGACTTTACGAGTTCTCTTGATTTACAATTTACAAATTGTCAGAAGTTAGACAAGAATTAAGTGTACGAGCTTTTGAAAGGTTTCAGAATTTATACTTTAGTTGTTTTTCAAAATTTCGGTAAGAAGTCGACGTTTGTGTTTTACGAGTTTTCTGGATTTTGAATTGATCAGAATTTGAAATTTACTATTTTCCCAAACGGTCAGATTTTATTTACGAGTGTCGAGTTTTAGCGTTTACAAGTTTTAAATTTTTTAAATTCTGGTCAGAATTTTGAGTTTACGTTTTTTTTATAGTTTTTTTTTTACAAGTAGTCAAAATTTTAACGACAATTTGGTGTCTTTTAAGTGGTCACATTTTGTACTTTACGAGGTTACAAGTTTTACGAGTTTACGTATTTCATGAGTCATCAGAATTTTTACAAAATTTTCTGAAAATTCAGATTTTAGTGTTTACAAGTGTCGTTTTTTTTTCTCTTTTGTTTTTACAGTCAGTAATTTGGCTTTTCAGGATCATTTTTACATTTGGTTGTTTTTTTAATGATCCTGTCAAGCAAATTTAATTCAAGAATAATCCAGATTGACTGAGATTTCTGATCGCGGTGGTTCAGACATGTTTCAGGAATCAGATGTACTTTTCTTGTTTTTCTCTTTTTCAGTTTTTATAAACCAGCTGTTTCGTGCTTAAAGTTCAAGTTAAAGTTAAACCTGAAGGTTCCTGAACTTTCAGAAACCTCCAAGTTCATCTGAGCTTTACGTTGATCTGAGACTGAAATTGATTGAGATCAATATTTAGTTTTCTTATACGTGTATATCAATAATTCTCTCCGTCTCTCTCAGGGACATCATGAACCGCTCAGACTCTGACTCCGCCCTCCCGCTGTCTCACGGCGAATCACGAGGCCTGTACAGCTCCAAGCCCTACCCCCTGTCATCCAGGCCCCACCCCCTGCAGGCTGGGGGCTCCGGGCTCGGTGGAGGAGGAGGAGGAGGAGGAGGCCTGGAGAAGAGCTCCAGCCTCGGGGAGCTGAGAGGCTCCTCCGCCGCCGTCCTCGCCTCCTCCTGCTCCACCCGCTCCCTCTGCGTCACGTCGGACGCCAACGGGCCGGTCATCTTCTCGTCCTCCGCCTCGTCCAGCTCGTCGGGCAGCGGCCGGGGGGCGGGGCTCCAGCTGCCGACGAGGAGGAGCCCCGTGGAGGGGGAGGAGGGGGACGGGGGGGAGGAGGGCGAGTCGTCCGGCAGCCGCAGGAGAAACGCTTTCAACAAGATCTTCAAGAAGAAGCACAGACGCCACTGAACACCTCAGACCGGGATGAAGCCCCTCCCACCTGCTGCCGCCTCACAATGACATCATCGAGAGGACGCCGCCCACAGGGAGCAGTGGACTCTTAACGCCTCACAATGACATCATCGAGAGGACGCCGCCCACAGGGAGCAGTGGACTCTTAACGCCTCACGCTTCTGCTTTTCTTTTCTCCACATTAAACCGAGGAAAGATTTCAAACAGACGTCACGACGCAACGACACAAACCAACGAAGAAGAACGAGGAGGACTGAAGTCGAAGCAGGAAGTCAGACGGAGTTTTCCTTCTTAAAGTTTGAACTACCGGACCGAACGACCGAACTACCGAACTACCAAACCACCGGACTACCGAACCGAACCACCGAACTACCAAACTCTGTCAAAGCAGCTCCACCGTTCAGCGAGTGTGATGCATGATGGGAAGTTGCACGGTCGTCTGTCGATGCTGTTTTTGTGTAAATTGTATATTCCGGAGAGTTCGTGGTTTTATTTTGTGTGTCGACGCCCGATCACGTTTTCTTTGTCGTAATTTTGTTCAGCGTACGTGACGATGACGCCCTGATCACTGTCGTCATGACAACAGAGCCGGAGGTCTGAAACGTAAACAAACGTCAGCTGATGTCTGCAGCAGGAAGTTTGAATCCTGTAAACTTTATTGACTCCGAAACTTTAAGTTGTCGTCGGTCAGAAAGATCCAACGTCTAAAATCAGAAAGAAAGTTTGGAAGCCGCCGGGTTTCTTTGATTTAATGATGTTTGTTTATTTGTTTATCTGTGATGTCACGTTTTACACATTTACTGATAAAAACAAAATGCTTAAGAACAGTTTTTAATGACTTGAATTGAAGTTATTCATTTAGTAAATACTCTTCGAATGCTTTCAGAAGTTTAATTTGTGCTCCTGAATGAATAAATCACACCTTAAATAACTCCACTTAATAATTTATACTTTAAATAAAGTACGGTCAAATAACTCGTACTGTGATTTCATTATTTTATTTATTAGTCGAGTCGACCTCATTTATTTCAAATGATTAATTATGGTTCGCTAAATTCAAAACAGATTACAGGTCAAATATTTCTGTGATGTTTTGCAGGATTATGAATCTTTATCAGGGAGCTGCTGAAAAAAACTAAATTGCATATTTCTTTCCTTGACTTTAACCAGCAGGTGGCGCCACAGACCACAGAGGAGTTAGAGGTGAGTCAGTCAACAAACCCAGAGATGAACATTTGTGAACCTTCAGAATAAAATCAGATGATGTTTTCATACATATTTATAATCTAGGAAATTCACAAACTTTTTAGCAGCACTGGAACTTTAAAATGTGATCCAGAGAATTTTAAAGTTTTTAATATTTGTCTTAATAGAATGAATATTTTGGTGAGTCGGTGGTTTTCTTGATTTATAACTGGAGACCAGAGTTCGATTAAAAACAATTTTTGGTTGAATATCAAACGTTCCTGCAGTCGGGTGAAAAGTTTCTTGTTTTTGCTGAAAACTTCCTGATCACGTTTCCGGCCGCATTAATTTCACCTTATAAGGTTTCCTCCCTCCGAACACTTCGTTCCTCCGTTTGACTCCTCCCCCCGACCACATCCTGTTTCTCCTCAAACCGCCAACACTGATTGGTCAGAAGATAAGAACAATATTTTATAAATGTGATATTGTGACCTTCAACCTCGTTTAGTTTGTTTGTTTGTAAGAAACTGAAAAAAAACAAAGTTCTGCCTTCAGGAGGATTTCAAGTCCTCCATTCAGAAATCAACTATTTTTATGTCCTGCGCTCCTCAAATTCACCATCGATGCTCAAAATCTCTTCTTACACAACCAGAACTAGAAACCATAGAACAAGAAACCATAGAACTAGAAAGTACAGAACTAAACCACAGAACTAAACCATAGAACTAGAAACCATAGAACTAGAAAGTACAGAACTAGAAACCACAGAACTAAACCATAGAACTAGAAACCACAGAACTAGAAAGTACAGAACTACAAACCATAGAACTAAACCACAGAACTAAACCATAGAACTAGAAACCATAGAACTAGAAAGTACAGAACTAGAAACCACAGAACTAAACCATAGAACTAGAAACCATAGAACTAGAAAGTACAGAACTAGAAACCACAGAACTAAACCATAGAACTAGAAACCACAGAACTAGAAACCGCAGAACTAAACCATAGAACAAGAAACCATAGAACTAGAAAGTACAGAACTACAAACCATAGAACTAAACCACAGAACTAAACCATAGAACTAGAAACCATAGAACTAGAAAGTACAGAACTACAAACCATAGAACTAAACCACAGAACTAAACCATAGAACTAGAAACCACAGAACTAGAAAGTACAGAACTAGAAACCACAGAACTTAACCATAGAACTAGAAACCATAGAACCAGAAAGTACAGAACTAGAAAGTACAGAACTAGAAACCACAGAACTAAACCATAGAACTAGAAACCATAGAACCAGAAAGTACAGAACTAGAAACCACAGAACTAGAAAGAACTAAACAGAACTAGAAACCAAGAACCATAGAACTAGAAACCACAGAACTAGAAAGTACAGAACTAGAAACCATAGAACTAGAAACCATAGAACTAGAAAGTACAGAACTACAAACCATAGAACTAGAAACCACAGAACTAGAAAGTACAGAACTAGAAACCACAGAACTTAACCATAGAACTAGAAACCATAGAACTAGAAAGTACAGAACTAGAAACCACAGAACTAAACCATAGTACACGAAACCACAGAACTAGAAACCGCAGAACTAAACCATAGAACTAGAAACCATAGAACTAGAAAGTACAGAACTAGAAACCTGGTCATTACTAGAAAGTACAGAACTACAAACCATAGAACTAAACCACAGAACTAAACCATAGAACTAGAAACCATAGAACTAGAAACCACAGAACTAGAAAGTACAGAACTAGAAACCACAGAACTAGAAAGTACAGAACTACAAACCATAGAACTAAACCACAGAACTAAACCATAGAACTAGAAACCATAGAACTAGAAACCACAGAACTAGAAACCACAGAACTAAACCATAGAACTAGAAACCACAGAACTAGAAACCGCAGAACTAGAAAGTACAGAACGAGAAACCATAGAACTAGAAAGTACAGAACTAAACCATAGAACTAGAAACCATAGAACTAGAAAGTACAGAACTAGAAACCACAGAACTAGAAAGTACAGAACTAGAAACCATAGAACTAAACACCATAGAACTAGAAACCACAGAACTAGAAACCACAGAACTAAACCATAGAACTAGAATCCATATAACTAGAAACCACAGAACGAGAAACTACAGAAGTAGAAACCATAGAACTAGAAACCACAGAACTAAACCATAGAACTAGAAACCATAGAACTAGAAACCACAGAACTAGAAACCACAGAACTAAACCATAGAACTAGAAACCATAGAACTAGAAAGTACAGAACTAGAAACCACAGAACTAGAAAGTACAGAACTAGAAGCCATAGACCTAGAAACCACAGAACTAAATCATAGAACTAGAAACCATAGAACTAGAAAGTACAGAACTAGAAGCCATAGAACTAGAAACTACAGAAGTAGAAACCATAGAACTAGAAACTACAGAACTAGAAACCATAGAACTAGAAACCACAGAACTTGAAACCACAGAACTAGAAACTACAGAAGTAGAAACCATAGAACTAGAAACCACAGAATTAGAAACCACAGAACTAGAAGCCATAGAACTGGAAACCACAGAACTAGAAACCATAGAACTAGAAACTACAGAACTAGAAACCATAGAACTAGAAACTACAGAACTAGAAACCACAGAACTAGAAACTATAGAACTAGAAACTACAGAACTACAAACCATAGAACCAGAAATAATAGAACCAGAAACTACAGAACTAGAAGCCATAGACCTAGAAACCACAGAACTAAACCATAGAACTAGAAACCATAGAACTAGAAAGTACAGAACTAGAAGCTATAGAACTAGAAACCACAGAACTAGAAACTACAGAAGTAGAAACCATAGAACTAGAAACTACAGAACTACAAACCATAGAACCAGAAATAATAGAACCAGAAACTACAGAACTAGAAGCCATAGACCTAGAAACCACAGAACTAAACCATAGAACTAGAAACCATAGAACTAGAAAGTACAGAACTAGAAGCTATAGAACTAGAAACCACAGAACTAGAAACTACAGAAGTAGAAACCATAGAACTAGAAACTACAGAACTACAAACCATAGAACCAGAAACTACAGAACTAGAAACTACAGAACTAGAAGCCATAGAACGAGAAACCATAGAACTAGAAACCACAGAACTAGAAACCATAGAACCAGAAACCATAGAACTAGAAACCACAGAACTATAAGCCATAGAACTAGAAACTACAGAACTACAAACCATAGAACCAGAAACAATGGAACCAGAAACTACAGAACTAGAAACTACAGAACTAGAAACCATAGAACTAGAAACCATAGAACTAGAAACTACAGAACTAGAAACCATAGAACCAGAAACCATAGAACCTGAAACCATTAGAACCATAAACCATAGAACTTGAAACTACAGAACTACAAACCATAGAACCAGAAACAATGGAACCAGAAACTACAGAACTAGAAACTACAGAACTAGAAACCATAGAACTAGAAACCATAGAACTAGAAACTACAGAACTAGAAACCATAGAACCAGAAACCATAGAACCTGAAACCATTAGAACCATAAACCATAGAACTGGAAACTACAGAACTAGAAACCATAGAACCAGAAACCATAGAACTAGAAACTACAGAACTAGAAACCACAGAACTCTGACGCCTCAGAAGGAGAAGCGAGAGACGCAACTTCCTGCAGGAGACTTCCTGCTGAGCAGCTTCCTCTTCATCACCAACTCGTTTTATCCTGATGTTTATCAAATACTTAACATTTCTCACTGAATGTATAATCGCTGTCCCACGTCCTCCACGTCATCCCTTTCATCCACGTCCTCCAAGTCCTCCACGTCCTCCCTTTCATCCACGTCCTCCAAGTCCTCCATGTCCTCCACGTCCCCCACGTACTCCATGTCCTCCACGTCTGCCACGTCCTCCCTTTCATCCACGTCCTACATGTCCTCCAAGTCCTCCACGTCCTCCATGTCCTCCACGTCCTCCATGTCCCCCACGTACTCCATGTCCTCCACGTCCGCCACGTCCGCCACGTCCTCCCTTTCATCCACGTCCTCCAAGTCCTCCACGTCCTCCCTTTCATCCACGTCCTCCAAGTCCTCCACGTCCCCCACGTACTCCATGTCTTCCACGTCTGCCACGTCCTCCCTTTCATCCACGTCTTACATGTCCTCCACGTCCTCCATGTCCCCCACGTACTCCATGTCCTCCACGTCCGCCACGTCCTCCCTTTCATCCACGTCCTCCAAGTCCTCCACGTCCTCCCTTTCATCCACGTCCTACATGTCCTCCATGTCCCCCACGTACTCCATGTCCTCCACGTCCGCCACGTCCTCCCTTTCATCCACGTCCTACATGTCCTCCACGTCCTCCCACACCGGCTCCTCTCCCCTCCGGTTCGTTGGGATCTCGTCCCTCTCAGCTTCTCTGTAAAAACATCCTCCATGAATTTAGTTCAATCAACTAAACTTTCTTCATTAATTAAATTTCATGTTGCACTTTTTTTTTTATTCAAATTTAAAAAAAAAACATTTTCAGCTCGCTTGAGAACTTAAATATATTATTGATAATTTTTGGAAAAAGCTGCCAGAACAATCATAAAAACCTGATTATTACATTGTTTCTCAGCTCTGTATGAAATTAGAAGTTTTTACTTGTTGTTTTATATTTAATAAAAGTATTTAACCTTTTATTACAGCTGAGTGAATCGTGCAGATTAAAACTGATTTTAACAAATCTGTTTCCTATAAAATAAAAGGCGTATTTATTTTAAACATGTTGGAGCTTTAATGAATAAACACAACAAGCAGAGATGATGATGATGATGATGATGATGATGATGATGATGATGATGATCATGTGACAGAACATGACCCCCCCCCCTCCTATGTAGTGACTCTGCGTCTATATTTATCCTGCAGGCCTCCTCTCCCTCCTTCACACCTACTCGACATAAACGAGGCGGCCGAGAGACGACGAGCAGGATGGAGGTAAAACTTTTCTTTCTGCTCTTGTTTGTGAGAAACCAAACGAACGGACGAGTAAACAGATCGATGAAGACGATCCTTCACGCTCACGCTTTTATTTTGGCGTCCAAATATTTCTTCATGCAACGACAGATATGAAGCTGCGTGTTCGGTGAGCAGCGAACACAGGAAACCAAACTCTGCACCCGATTTCATCAACACGCTCACGGAGGAGTTTTTCATTACAGCGACATTTGTACATCGATAAAGTTTCGTTCAGTCCGTCTATTTATCTCTTTGCCATCATCAGTTCTTCACAAACTTTTTTCATTTTGAATAACTTCTGTTAAACACCTGAACTTCTCTTCTTGGTAAAGATTTCAGAAAAAATGCACCAAACATCCGGCGAGTTTAAAGCTCAGCGCCGGTTCGACATTTCAGGTTCAATTTCTTCCTTTTTTTGAACGTCTGTGTAGAAAACATCCAGTGCAGGTCTGCTGCTGTCCGTTCACGGCGTTCCTCAGCTCAGTCTTCTGCCTACAATCACTCTCCGCTTAAAAGCTACTTTAAACATCCGTTTGTATGCAGACGACGCTCAGATTTATCTCTGAATGTCAGCTGGTGAAAATAAGAACCTGCCTCGCAGATGTTACTACAGCGTTTCCAATAAAGTTGGGACTGCAAATAAAAGGTTTCCAGAGTGTTGTTAAAAGAGGTGATGCAGCTCAGTGGTGAACATGATCCTGGAACAACTTATAGAGACGTGTTGCTGCATCAGATTCAACATGAGAAGATATTATTTTATAAAACAATAAAATTTCTCATTTACATTTACAATTTTCATCCTTTGAGGCTCCAAAATTTAACATCCTGCAAAATTAGCACTGTTATTGTTTTTGGTCGTTTCAGGGCTTTCATCCAGAGGACAGATGGTAGCATTAGCAGTAGCATTAGCATTAGCAGTAGCATTAGCAGTAGCAGTAGCAGTAGCATTAGCAGTAGCATTAGCAGTAGCAGTAGCAGTGGGTACATGTAGCTGGATTTTCACTTGAGTAGAATTACGGCGCTTCGATGCAGCCATGTTACCTCGCTGCTCGCCGTCAGTTACCGTGAGCCTGAGCAGACACGGCTGAAGGTGAAGGTGAACCCACGCACACATGTGGCCACAGCCAGCAGGTGTTTCTACATCACACTGCATCCGAACACACCTCAACCTCTCTGGGGAGTCACAGCTACTAGAGCACAGACTTCTTTTAATATCTCCAAGGTGATTTACATTGACATCATACATTCTCCAGCCCCTTTACTCACAGTACATTAACCATCACAGGAAATGTCTAACCTAACCCTAACCCTAAATCTGACCTTAAATCTAAACCTGATTCTGACCCTAAAACCAGATCAGAACCCTCAAACAGCAGAGTAGACCCTTGAGGACGTCACATGTCCTCGTGGGTTGGTGTGTATTCAGGTTTAAGTCCCCACTGGGATTAAAAACATGTACACACACACACACACACACTCAGAAAGAGGAAGTGGTTTAACGGTTGTTATTTTTTTCATTTTCAACTTCACTTTATAGGTTGACTGCTCACTGCGGAAAGACTGAGCAATACTCTGTGTGTGTGTGTGTGTGTGTGTGTGTGTGTGTGTGTGTGTGTGTGTGTGTGTGTGTGTGTGTGTGTGTGTGTGTGTGTGTGTGTGTGTGTGTGTGTGTGTGTGTGTGTGTGTGTGTGTGTGTGTGTGTGTGTGTGTGTGTGTGTGTGTGTGTGTCTTGTGTGTGTGTGTGTGTGTGTGTGTTCTCTCCAGGCGGCCCCACGTGTTGAATGTGTGTGTGTGTGTGTGTGTGTGTGTGTGTGTGTGTGTGTGTGTGTGTGTGTGTGTGTGTGTGTGTGTGTGTGTGTGTGTGTGTGTGTGTGTGTGTGTGTGTGTGTGTGTGTGTGTGTGTGTGTACGTGTGTTTCTATAGTTGTGTGGACTAATAAAGACCATATTTATGAGGACAAACACACGTCAGGATATTTAGGCTGGTCGTCACAACTTTAAATTATAATTTGAGGGATAAGATCATGATGATGTCCTCACAAATATATAGAGACACAACGATGTGTGTGTGAGTGTTTGTGTTGAACATTTCTCTTTGTGAGGACCGGTGTGAGTTTAAAGACATTGTGAGGACATGTTTTGAGTCTCTTTGTTGTTGTTTTGTCTCTTTGTTGTTGTTTTTTATGTTCATTTGTAGTTGTTTTGTGTCTTTTTGTTGTTGTTTTGTCTCTTTGTTGTTGTTTCTCTCCTTTTGTTGTTTTTTGTGTCTCTTTTGTTGTTGTTTCTGTCTATTAGTTGTTGTTTTGTCTCTTTGTTGTTGTTTAATGTTTATTTGTTGTTGTTTTGTCTCTTTGTTGTTGTTTCTGTCTATTAGTTGTTGTTTTGTGTCTCTTTGTTGTTGTTTAATGTTTATTTGTAGTTGTTTCGTGTCTATTTGTTGTTTCTGTCTTTTTGTTGTGGTTTTGTGTCTATTTGCTGTTGTTTTGTGTCTCTTAGTGCTATGTACTATGTAAAGCTCCCTGAGATGACCTTTTAATTTGGCGCTCAATACATAAAACTTTACTGAACTGAATTTAATGCTGAACAGTTCCAGCTGAGCGACAACGCAGTGATCGTTCAGCTTCACGGCTGAAACACCTGACGTGTCATCGTTGACGTTCACCTTGTTGTCGTGCCTTCCCTCAGGAGGAGGTGCAGGCCCGGCGCTCTGTGGCTGAACTCGCAGGAAGATTCAAAGGCTCGGCTCCTCCACACAACGCTGCCGTTACTGAAACGGTGAGTTGGACGCCTGGTAAATCAGAGCCTGTACATATAGTGTACTGCAGCAGAGAATACACAGGTCCTCCTACAACAGGTCACATCTGCAGGTACAAAGCTCAGCGGAGGAGGTGTCGGTGGGCTCTCAAACTCAGGGCCGTAACCATGGCATCGACAATCGGGGGTCCAAATGACATTGCCACAAAACAAAATAGTCATACTTCTTTAATGTCATCCAAAAACGTGAAAAAAAAAAAGTCATACTATCGACGACATGCTATAGTGTGACTTTTTTTTTTAATCATATTTTAGACGACATGCTATAGCATATTATATTATATTATATTATATTATATTATATTATATTATATTATATTATATTATATTATATTATATTCAATAATAAAGCAGCTTAAGACCATAATATTTACTCTATTAATGTCTTGTTTCTTTTTCTTGTTTATCAGGACAAACCGGTCAGACGACGACCACCTCGAACGTTACAGCTCCCCAAACCTCACGGAGACGACCTGGTGAGAGACCGACACCAGGAACCAAAGCCAAACACGTACAATCCAAAACAGAGATGACCAATGACTGTGTGTGTGTGTGTGTGTGTGTGTGTGTGTGTGTGTGTGTGTGTGTGTGTGTGTGTGTGTGTGTGTGTGTGTGTGTGTGTGTGTGTGTGTGTGTGTGTGTGTGTGCCTCCACCAGGTCTTACCTCACCTCTACCTGCCAAAACCAAGAGGAACTCTGCTCTGATCGAGAAGCTCCAGGTGAGTCCAGGTTCTCTCTGCTGCCCCCTGCTGGGCGAGGATAGGCAGCTTCACAGTGACATCACTGTGACATCACTCTCCCTCTGTGCAGGCCAACCTCGCTCTCTCGCCCTCCACTCCCTCTCCGAAGAGCCCTGGCTTCAGGCTGTTGCCTCCCGCCTTCACCCTGCCCTCCCCCGGCTCCGCCCCGGCTACCACGGTAACCAGCCCGACCTCGGCGACACCCACTGGCCCCGTCACCGCATCTCCGTTGACCGAAGAGGAGGGCCCCGCCTGCTTTGAAGCCCCTCCCACTGTGGCTGAGGGATCCATCCTGTCGAGCATCAACAAGGTCAGTCGCAGATTTGATTTCATCTGTTATCAGCGAGCAGAAAAGCATGCTGGGAAGGAGAGTTTCTGCTTCACGTGCAGAATTATCAATACTAATATTGGCCCAACAAAAACAAGTATTACTGATATCACCATGACAACAACATTCACAGGAATGACAATAACAACGTGTTAATCATGTTATTCTCTAACCGGTCTGTCTCTGCTCCCATTGGTCCAGGGCCGAGCTCGCCACTCCATCCGGCGCCGCCCTCCCTCCCGCCGCCACAGGAAGTCCAGCAGTGGAGACGAGGTCGGCGTCGCCAACGACGACACAGACACACACCTGAGCTCCCCGAGTGAAACAGAAGACAAGACAACAGGAGGAGGAGGAGAAGGAGGAGGAGAAGGAGGAGAGGTCTTTAACAAGGAAGATGAAACAGACGCTTCGACGTCTCTGGAGAAAAGCAAATCACACGAAGAAGAAACAAAGAGCAGCGGCGATGTGAAGGAGGGAGAGAACGGATCGGCGGGAGGAGAGGAGGGAGGAGAAGAGGGAGGAAAGGAGGAGAGAGGAGAGGAGGGAGGAGAAGAGGGAGGAAAGGAGGAGAGAGGAGAGGAGGGAGGAGAGGAGAGAGAGAACGGATCTTCATCGGACCAGAAGGAGAAAACATCTGCAGATAAACAGACACAAGATCCGACTGAAGGAACGACAGAAGAGAGCGAGGTGACGAGTTCAGTTTTAAACCAACAACTATGAGTGTGGATCGATCATTTCAGAAGGTTCCTGAACGCAGCACGGTGATGCACACGGAGGACCAACAACCCTCGTGAGGAAGATTTCAGAGTGTCGTCTCTTCATCAACATCAGTTCCACACATTAACGTGAAACAAAACCTTCAACACGCCTGCTGACAGCCGAGTGTTCCTGAGCCCATGCACTGATTTCCACTACGACTGTTTATAAAGCGGTGAAACCTGACGACCCAAACGGACTTCAAACATCAGTTTTGGTTCTTCTTCATTCAATCTGATTGTAGGTCAAATTTTCTGAGGAACAGGAAATGTTCAACACGCCCGCTAGCAGCAGGGAGGGAAGGACAACGAGGGACAGGTGAAACTAATCAGGGGGCGGGGCCAACAATCATACAAAGGACAGGAAGTGAAACAAAGACAAGACACAAGAGGTGAGTCTTTTCAAAATAAAACAGGAAGCACCAAACCCAGACTGACCTGAAGACTACGAACCAGAACAGAAGCTCAGAAGGTCCCGGTGGAACTCGGTGTTGACAGTCTGACTCTGGGGGACCAATTCATGGTGACACAAAGAAAACCCAGCTGGTGTCTCCTGACCTGACGGGACTTCTTTGGTCTTGGACGGTGAAGCTCCGCCCCTCTTGAAACATGATGTCATCAGAACACTTTGCCGGCATCACTGTGCTGCGTTCAACAGGAACATAAAGAAACACAAAACATGTTTACTGTCAAAGAATATTATGAAACCAGCAAAATTTTAGAAGCTGCTGAGTGAAATTTTCACATTTTATCTGACTGGTTTTGTTTTAGCAAAATATTTCAACAGTTCCTCAAACATTTTATAAATAACAACCTGATCTGTGAAGATGTAGATTATTTCCATCTGAAATCCATTTTTGTTTTGGAGTAAACGTACTTCCTGTTGTTTACGTTGTTTGTGACGTTTGTCCAACAGGAGGCGGAGAGTTCGAGTTCGGCCCGGTGAGGAATCAGACGTCCGGCCGAGCGTTGGCAGCCATGATGAGCCCCTGGAGTTCTGGGAGGGAAACCCTGTGGCAGCGAGGCCTGAAAGAAAAGGCCCGTGGACGCCGAGGACACAAACATTTTTGGACTCTGTCACCGTGACGACGGAGCGAAGAAAGTCAAAAACTCGTGAATGTCCAGGAGCAGCTCGACTGAAGGCTCCCCTCACTGCAGCGCTGCTTCACTTCCTGTTTTAAGAATATAATGTGATTTTTGTTGTTTTTGTTCATAGCTGGGAAATCCTGAAGCTTTTTTTCAAAGATTAATAAAAACAAACACACATTGAGGATTTTACTGTTTGAAAACGCAAAGTGCTTCTGAAAGGAAATTAAATGCATATTTTTACGAAAATAACGTTTCTTTGCTGTTTTATACTCAGTACTTATATTTTATGTTTATGTTTACTTGACTTTAGTAACGACATAAACACGCCAACAACATAAACACGTCAACGACATAAACACGCCATAAACACGCCAACGACATAAACACGTCAACGACAAAAACACGACATAAACACGCCAACGACATAAACACGCCAACGACATAAACACGACATAAACACGACATAAACACGACATAAACACGACATAAACACGCCAACGACATAAACACATCAACGACATAAACACAGCAATGACATAAACACATCAATGACATAAACACATCAACGACATAAACACGACATATACACGTCAACGACATAAACACGTCAACGACATAAACACATCAATGACATAAACACATCAACGACATAAACACATCAACGACATAAACACGTCAACGACATAAACACGTCAATGACATAAACACGCCAACGACATAAACACGCCAACGACATAAACACGCCAACGAACTAAACACGTCAACGACATAAACACGCCAACGACATAAACACACCAATGACATAAACACGTCAACGACATAAACACGCCATAAACACGCCAATGACATAAACACATCAATGACATAAACACATCAATGACATAAACACGTCAACGACATAAACACATCAACGACATAAACACGTCAACGACATAAACACGCCATAAACACGCCAATGACATAAACACATCAATGACAAACACATCAATGACATAAACACATCAATGACATAAACACGTCAATGACATAAACACATCAACGACATAAACACGACATAAACACGCCAACGACATAAACACATCAATGACATAAACACGTCAACGACATAAATACATCAATGACATAAACACATCAATGACATAAACACATCAACGACATAAACACGTCAACGACATAAACACGTCAACGACATAAACACGACATAAACACGCCAACGACATAAACACGCCAACGAACTAAACACATCAACGACATAAACACGCCAACGACATAAACACACCAATGACATAAACACGTCAACGACATAAACACGCCATAAACACGCCAATGACATAAACACGTCAACGACATAAACACACCATAAACACGCCAACGCCACAAACACGCCAACGACAAACATGTCAACGACATAAACACGTCAACGACAAAAACACGCCATAAACACGCCAACGACATAAACACGCCAATGACATAAACACGTCAACGACATAAACACGCCAACGACATAAACACGCCAATGACATAAACACATCAACGACATAAACACGACATAAACATGCCAACTACATAAACATGCCAACTACATAAACACGCCAACGAACTAAACACGTCAACGACATAAACACGTCAACGACATGCAAACGATCTGAAATTGACCACAAACATTATTTAAATCTCGTACTCGTACATTAACTCGTTGCTCGGCGGTCAAAAGGTGAGTCACAGTTCAAATTGTCCTCCTGTCACCATGACGACCGTAGGACTTCCCACAGCTGGCAGTTCTCCACCAGACTCAGGTAATCTGGGGACGGCTACCTGGAAAAGCCCTGGAAGCAGCAGGAGGAGGAGGAGGAGGAGGAAGAGGAGGAGGGGGGGGGCTTTAAATCTGCTCCTGGATAATCTGTTCCATCCTCAGAAACTCTCAGCTTCACGGCCTGAAATAAAGCAGATCAACAAAAGAAAGCTGGAAACTGAACTCTCGCCAGGCTGGGAGCCCCGCGGCATGCTGGGAGAGTCGCTAGCAGCCGAACACCTGCAACCATTGGAGGTCAGATTCAGGACAGGAGTTAGGTTCACTTCCCAGAATGCTTTGTGGTGAAAACCCATCCAATCAGATGGCCTTATATCCCTGCAGGACTGTTTATCTGTGAGCTTCTCCTCACTCCGGTAGTTCTGCTTCGGTTTTATTTTTACAGTGTTTAATTCAATTCAATTTTATTTATATAACCCCAAATCACAACACAGGTTATTTCTCCTCTTTAAGGGAGAAAAACCTCCAACAGAGGGGAGAAAAACTCCCTTTAACAGGAAGAAACCTCTGACAGAACCAGGATCAGAGGTGGGCGGAGCATCTGTTAACAGAACCAGGATCAGAGGGGGGGCGGAGCATCTGTTAAAAGAACCAGGATCAGAGGTGGGCGGAGCATCTGTTAACAGAACCAGACTCAGAGGGGGGCGGAGCATCTGTTAAAAGAACCAGGATCAGAGGGGGGGCGGAGCATCTGTTAAAAGAACCAGGATCAGAGGTGGGCGGAGCATCTGTTAACAGAACCAGGATCAGAGGGGGGCGGAGCATCTGTTAACAGAACCAGGATCAGAGGTGAGCGGAGCATCTGTTAAAAGAACCAGGATCAGAGGGGGGGCGGAGCATCTGTTAAAAGAACCAGGATCAGAGGTGGGCGGAGCATCTGTTAAAAGAACCAGGATCAGAGGGGGGCGGAGCATCTGTTAACAGAACCAGGATCAGAGGTGAGCGGAGCATCTGTTAAAAGAACCAGGATCAGAGGGGGGCGGAGCATCTGTTAACAGAACCAGGATCAGAGGTGGGCGGAGCATCTGTTAAAAGAACCCTGATCAGAGGGGGGCGGAGCATCTGTTAACAGAACCAGGATCAGAGGGGGGCGGAGCATCTGTTAACAGAACCAGGTTCAGAGGGAGGCGGAGCATCTGTTAACAGAACCAGGTTCAGAGGTGGAGAACATCTGCCTCGATCGGTTGGGGTGAGAGGAGAGCAGAGAGAGAAAAGGACAGCATAGAGATAGAAGAGAAGAACTGTTGGTGGAGACGACAAGCACAGAGCAGAGACATGCAGCTCCATGACGGGACATCTGGAAAAGAAAGAACAGAAACTACACGAGCGAAGGAACTGAATGGAGACAACAGATAATAAGAAGAAACTATGGGAGAGAAGAAGATGGTGAGGTATGAGTCAGTTAAAGAGGAGGAGGAAAGAAAAGAAGCTCAGCATGTAACGAGGTCCTCCAGCAGCCTCGGCCTATAACAGCATAACTAAGGGTTGGTTCAGGTCTACCTGAGCCAGCCCTAACTGTAGGCTTTATCAAGAAGGAACGTTTTGAGTCTAATCTTAAAGCTAGAGAGGGTTTCTGACCCTCCAACACAAACTGGGAGCTGGTTCCACAGGGGAGGAGCCTGAAAACTGAAGCTCCGCCTCCATTCTACTTCTGGAAGCTAGGAACCACAATAGCAGAGTGAGTTTACTGTTACTAAAGAAAGCAGCGCGTTAGTATAAAATGTTTCCAGCGAGTCTATTAAAAGCTGTGATTTAAGCAGCTAGCAGGACGAGCTGCTGCCGCTCTGATCTGATTAACCTTCCTGCAGCGGTTCTCTGTAAAGCTGCTGATACTCCGACTGATTTCATGTGTTGGATGATTCTATTTGTTGACACACCTGAACACACCTGTGATGCATGAGCAGCGGCTTGTTTCTGAGGTTACGCAACCACAGTGGAGGTCAGATTAAAATACTCAGTCACTAATAAAACCTTTAATTTAAAGACGTCTAATGAAAAACAGCCACATGATTTGATCTATTTACTTGTTTAAAGGCGTTTTCAGGGCAAAACAGTTTTTTTTAACTGCTTAAACAACAAACTTTAAGTCTTGCGTTTCTTTCTAGAAGCGTTTGAAATGTTGATTTTCCTGCATGTTTCCCTTCGTTAGCAGCTGCAGGGAAAAAAAGCAACATGTTGACTAAAGAAGGAATCCTGATACAATGATCCGGGAATTATGAAGTGCAGAGTCTGTATCAACAGTATAATATCATAACTTAAACAGGGCAAACGGGAGCAGATCAAAACGAGGCTTCCAGTTCATGTCGTGAATCAACGATTCAACAAATTGGAAACTAATTAAAATGTCTCCAGATGTTTGACACTCTGAAGCTCTGAAAAGGTCCAAAGACTCCCTTTGGTCCTCTGAAGGGGGGTGTTAAGGGTTAAACTGGTTTAACTGGATCATCACCGGCAGCTCTAAGCCTGTTAGGAGCGTTATTGACGATGATAGCAGCTGCACGAGGTCAGAGACGAAAGGTCCGAACGTCCACACGAAGACAGAACTGAAGGACAAACAGAGCCTGAACGAACCAGGACAGACCGGCACCGAGGACCTGGTTCTGGGAGGTCCAGACCGGCACCGAGGACCTGGTTCTGGGAGGTCCTGATAGACGTGTTTAAAAAGCAAACATTTATACTATTTATGATATTTTTCTTTCCAGTTAGTTTGAAAATAAAACTTGTAACTTTCATCCTATTTTTTGTTTACTTTGTACATTTTAATGTTTTAATTCCTGTTTTTAGTTGTTTTTAAATGTCCTCTTCTTTTTGCCTGAAGTTTTGATGCTTTGAATGGTTCCATGTGAAACTCTTTGAGTTGCCTTGTTGTTGAACAGAAACCGTTCGTCGCCTTTAGAAGTTCACTTTCAGACTTTTTCTTGACATCGGTGAAGTCTTCAGATTGTGTTTCTACCCTGAGTGTTCGGGGAGCCTCCATCTGAACCAGGTCACCTGGGGAAGCTGGTTATATAAGCCTCATGGCCTCCCTGCAGCAGGCCTGATCTCATTAGGGAGTTATTTTCAGCGCTTCCTTGATTCTTCCTCCAGGACCTAAGAGGGTTAGAGAGTCCTGAGCTTCGCTCTGCAGAGTCACTGCAGCCTGGACGAAGGATGGCTGGAGCCTCCTGCTGCTGACGCCCGCTGCCTCGGACACAACATCCTGGTTCTGTCCAATAGAAGAACCACAGACCCTCTTTAACGGACTCTTACTGTGGAGGATCGACAGGCCGGCGGCTCTCCGTCCTCCTCCCTCTTGGTCTCGGGGCTCCCGGTTGGACCGGCGCCATGGGGAACCACGGCTCCAACCTGGACGACATCCTGGCCGAGGACATGCACCACTGGTACAACAAGTTCATGCGCGAGTCTCCGTCGGGCCTCATCACGCTGTTCGAGCTGAAGGCCATCCTCAACCTGAAGGGCATGAACGAGAACGCCAACAGCTACGTGGACCAGGTCTTCTTCACCTTCGACATGGACGGAGTGCGTTCAACACCCACACACACACACACACACACACATCAGTATTGACTGCGTCAGCTGTAAACAAACGTACGAATTATCGGCTCCGTGTTAAAAGGAAAAGTGACTCGTTTCCTCTGTAATCAGCTTGCTGTTGGTGTCTGTTGGAGCTTGAAGGCATCTTGACCCATTTCAGGTCCTCAAAGAGGTTTTCTGGAGGTTTGCAGGTCTTGTGGGGTCGTTGAGACCGATCCAATCCTCTTCGTGAGTCCGTGGCGCCAACAATCGTCATGATATGATTGTGTTTGGGGTCGTTAATCCTCGACTGTCCTGAGTCGTCAGGATCAGGCTGCGATTGGTCGTTTATCCTCCTGGGAACAGATCTGAGGACTGAACTGTCAAACCTTCCCGGGACAAAACGTAGACATTTCTGTCCTCCAAACGATGATGGGCAGCTTTGGATAAAAGCTTAATCTGGTTCTTAACCTGATAATAAATGTAAAGAGTCGTCAGATGATTAACGGGTAAAACCTTCATACATCCGTCTGATGTCGCAAAGTAAAGATATAAAACGTTAAATATGGGGCGAAATAAATGTACGACAGTATTCCACTTTTTTTAAGTCTGAAATGTGGAAGCTTCACACACGTTGAACACGATACACAGAAGATCTACAGAATCAGCACAGTTCAGATCAGGAAGTGACCACGATGAAGATGGACAGTCGGTCCTTCTGTTCATCAGTTATTGCTTTGCGCTCACAAGAACGGGACGTACACAAAGTTTCAGTGACCTCTGACCTCTAAAATTGAATCACCAAGAGAACGTTCGTGCTAAATTTAAAGAAATGTCCTCAATGCGTTCTTGAGATAGAGTCTAATCCTGTTTGACATTTTTTGTGAATTGTTAATTAGTGTTTGAATTCTGGACTTATGGTGAAGTCATAGTGACCTTTGACCTCCAAATTCTAATGAGTTTGTCTGAGTCCAAGAGAACGTTTGCGCCAAATTTTAGGAAAATCCCTCGAGGTGTTGTTGAGATATCATGTCTTCATGAACGGGATGAACAACCTGAAAATCTCACCGGTGCAGATGCATAAAAATAGTTCGTAAACAGGCCGAAATGACGGAGAAACATTCGGACGCCAAATTCGTGCTGATTTTGTTCCGTGACAAAGTTTTTTGTCCGGCTGTGTTTTTTTTCGGCTCATTTTATTGAATCATTTCCTAAAATGTTTCTGCTGTTTGGCTGAAAACTGGAGGATGTTTCAGAGGAAGTGTTCATCATTACAAGGAATTTTCACATTATTACGACATTTTTCATCATTACATGTTAATTAGTTCTATTAAGTTATACCAAGTATTTATCCTGTGATTTGATCTCATTTATAAGAACTTTCCTCTTCATTAATTGTTGCAACAACAAACTTCCTTTTAAAAGAAGAAAAAGCTCCAATGAAGGAGCTTTATTTTGGTAAACTGCTGCAGATCATTTCCTGCTTGTTAAATTTCAGGTTTTAAGAGAAAAAACAAGTAAATATGAGTAAACTGTGAGAAACAGTTTAAAATTAACACTCAAACATTCAGCCTCGTTAGAGACAGGAAACTCCTTTTATGCTTTTATTCTGAAAATGTTTTCTTTTATTTTCTTTAGTTTTGAATCCTGTAAATCACGTTCACGGTGTGTTTACGTCCGTATCGGCTGGTCGTGTCTGAATATTTCGTTTTATAATTTCGTTTCATTTTTGTCTTCTTTTAATAACCTTTAGTAACAGAAATCAATCAGCCAATCGATTTCCACCTGTAAAATAATGATTGTGAGGGGTCGTCGGAAGAATTATAGAGAAACAGCTTCTTACTTCTGTCTGAAGAAAAATTTTAAGATTGGAATTTTGTCCGTTTATTTTCACTCACATCATACATCAAATGTTTTTGTCTAAAATTTCAAATATAACAAGCAGGGAGTTGAGAGCTTCCTCTACATTGAGCACAAAACCTGGTTGGAAATATCCTGTAATTTACAGATGAATATCAGGTCATTTTTAGGAAGTTATGAGGAAAGTTGGCAGGCAATTATCTGAAAAATGAAATCAAACATCGACAATGTGAAAATAACAAAAATAAAACTTTTCAAGTCGACTTCAGGGTTGGAAGTTAAATAAATTGAGCTTCTGCCGGTTTTAAATTACATTTAAAAGTTTTATTTAATAAGATTTAATTTCTGCTTCATGATCAAACCAGAATGGTTTTTCTCAATATTTTTTGACAGTTTGAGATGAAACGACTCGTCGATCATAAAAATATTTGATGGTGTCAGTTTGTAATTTGAGTCTTTTTCCAGTCTCATGTTTAGTTGACTAAATATTTTGGGATTTTTGGACAAAACAAACCAACAAATCATTTATCAAGATTTCTCAATAATGAACAGGATTGTTAACAGCACCTAACAGTAGTCATTAATAACAACATTCATTTGGCCTTTTATATGTTAAATAATTATTTTCTTACTGGTTGTCTGATTTTAAACGTTTTTTGTTTTTAATTTTCCTTGAATGTTTTGTTTTTTTGAAGTAACAGTCGAGCTGATCTTTATTTTATTGAGCATCTACTTAACTACTTCCTGGATTTCAACTTTAATTTACTTCAGAGCCACAGTTCCTTTTCTATGGATGTATACACATCATGTTAAAGCAGTTTGATAAACAGCAGGATGGATCAATAAATACATGTAATTCATGATTTGAAGATTCAAACATAAATTTTAAATAAAGTTTACATTTGTTGAAAAAGTAATTTCCAGCAAGTTTTTGCTAAAAATCATAGAAACATTTTGTAACTCAAGAAAACTTAATTGAGAATTTATGAATTAAATGTAGAATTTTAGTCTCACAGATCATCTGAATTTATAATCTGAGGTTAATATGATGATTAAGTAAACAAACATGTGAAGCCTTCATTGGTAAAATCAACAGAAGCACAAATAGATTTCATTTATATTAAAATCAACATCACAACACTTTAATAATGCAATTAAAAACAAAAGTATTACTATTTTACCTTGAAGGTTAAACGTAAAGTCAAGTTGTTGTTTTCCATAAATCACCTCTGAGAATAATTAAGGATTATAATCTCAGTGGATTTTAAATAAATGGAAATCTGAAAATAAAAATGTGGTCGTGGTGCTGGGAGTCGTAGGTTTGGTTGGTCAGCGTGAACACGGCCGACCGCTCTGCCGTGCCGTCTAATTGGCTCCCAGTGTTAGCATGCAGCTCCCTGCTGTGTTCATGGTCGCTAAAAGGATCCAGAGTTTGACGAAGCTCAGCGACGACGGTCTGAGAGCTCAGGAAGGACATCACAACATCGCCAAGCTGAAACGCTGCTTTCTTAAATGGACTTCCTTCTGTAGAGTTTGTTTACATTGAGACAAGCTGTTATTTATTCTAGTATGTTTACTCATCACGAATGATTAATTAAATCATACAATAAATAAACTTAACTGATATTAAAGCCTGACCTGTTTCCTCTGATAAATAATCAATCAAGTTTTTGGTGTTCTATGACGATGAGACGTCATCGAAGAACTTGTGAAAAATATATCAATTAAATAATTAGTCAAAAAATATAAGAAATTATTAAAACCAACTTGTTGTTATGAAATGTATTTTCATCCATTTTTTTTCATTTCATAATCAACATTTTTATTCGAACAAAATTTTATTATTATTATAAAACAATTTATTAAATTACTTCACAGAAGTTTTTTATTAATATAATTTACATACTTTGTGATTATTTCCTGTAATTTAAAATGATTTATTTATTTTTAAATTCAGCAGTTTTCTGTTTTGATGTGGAGTTTTTACGTTGAATATAAAACACGGTAGATGTTGCGATAAAGCGCGGTCGGCGTTAACGCTGCTCTCCGCCTGCAGGACGGATACATCGACTTCGTGGAGTACATCGCCGCCATCAGCCTGATGCTGAAGGGAGAAATTAACCAGAAGCTCAAGTGGTACTTCAAACTGTTCGACCAGGACGGCAACGGGAAGATCGACAAGGAGGAGCTGGAGACCATCTTCTCGGTAACGTGACATCATCAGTGAGGCTTCACGCAAACAATCAGCCAAACAACAACAACAACAACAACAACTACAGTTTTAGGATTTCCGTGACCTTTTAAAGCAACGACTATTATTTTAAAACGAGACTAAAACCATGTACAATTTGTCAATTAATGTCATTTGTACAGTAGCGACCAGGGGAGGAGCCATGACAAAGAGGCCCCGCCCACATATATGAGGCCACACATCTTGAATTTTACACAGCCCAGCTGCCACCATTTTGACTCGTTGTGGACGCTCACTGATTATTTTCTAGATAAACATGGTCAGCTGTCACATCAGCTACTTTACAGACTCTTAGCGTGTTAGCTGTAACATTAGCATTAACTTGATAATTAAGTTGGCCTTCAGAACGTTAACTTCCACCACCTGCTTCAGGAATCCCCACGAAACAACTGATCATAGAAACAGATTGAGGAAAAATGCAGGCAACCTCAAATTAAGGTGACCTTTTTTTTAGTTTGGCTTATCTGCTAACATGGAGGGGGCGGGGCTTGTGATGTATACTACAACCAGCCACCAGGGGGGCAATAAAAAAAAATTAGCTTCATTTTCGGGAAGCCAACATGTTGTCCATCTTTAAATGGTGCTCTGACAAAAATTTTTTAGTTTTAAACCCTGAAATTAAAACTTAAAAAGTTTAAATGCAAAAAGCTTAGATTCAAATGTAACAGACGGAAACTCAAAACTTTTAACTTAAATTGTATTTATTCTTTTTCATGTAAATTCTGGGTAAAACGTTGAGAAACACGTGAACACACCTGGTGAACCTGTGAAAGGCGTGTTGTCGTCCTGTTTCTGTGATCTAAGATGGACTGTTTGTCTCCCCCTGCAGGCCATCCAGGACATCACGCGGAACAGAGACATCGACCCCGAGGAGATCGTCGCGCTCATATTTGAGAGGATCGACGTGAAAGGAGAAGGTAACGAAGGCGCGGCTGATACATACGTGAATATGTTGACAAACGAAGCATCATCTCATCACCGTTTAGAAGTCATTGTGGGTTCGTTAAAAACGTAGATATGAGGGTGGATCGATGAGTTCAGAAGGTTCCTGAACGCAGCACGGTGATGCACACAGAGGACCAACAACCTTCATGAGGAAGAATTCAGAGTTCAACATCATCACTGAGTTCAACACGATAACGTGACCGTTGGTACGAGAACATGTGACGTCACCATGGAAACCTGAAACTGGAGCAGAGAAACATCAGATTTTGGGGAATCTTCAACACGCTGACAGCCAAATGTTCCTGAGCCCACGCAGTGATTTCCACTACTACTGATTTAAAGCAGTGGAACCTGACAACCCAAACGGATTTCAAATATCGGTTTTCGTTCTGCTTCCTTACATCTTCCTCATGAAGGTTGTTGGTCCTCTGTGTGCATCACTGTGCTGCGTTCAGGAACCCTCTGTTAATGCATCCGGACCGTTTGTTTTTGGACAGCTCCAGATGTTTTGTTCTTCAGGCTCTGAGCTTCAGCTTTAAATAATATAATGAATGGCGTCTCGGCTGTAATCTGAGCCGGTTCAGGTTCAGGTAGAAGAACTGAGGGAGATGAGTTCATGTAGTTACACCTTCTGACCTTTGACCCCTCAGGTGAGCTGACCCTGGAGGAGTTCATTGAGGGAGCCAAAGACCACGAGGACATCATGGACATGCTGAAGAAAATGATGGACCTGACGCCGGTGTTAGTGATCATTGTGGAGGGTCGGACGGGATAAGAGCCGCAGGAAACAACCGGGACCGCAAAGACTGACAGGACCCCCCCCCCTCCTCCCCCCCTCCCCCTCTCCAAACAACAACAACAACAACAACAACAAAGTCCACCTCTGTTCTCCGGAAACTACAAATGAAAATGTGACGGACTGTGATTGGCCGTCTTGAGGCTCCGCCCCTCCTCATCTTCAGATATCAGGTGGAAAAAAGAACTGATTTTCAATGAGATATCTGAAGACTTCACGAAAATCATCTTCAAACGCACAAAAACTTTATTCAGAGTTCAGAGATGTGACGAGGGCTGGGTGTCCCTCCTCACGATGATGTCATTAAACTGCTTCCTGTTTCCACAGCTTCAAATCAAATTCAAAATTTTACCAATTTAAGACTCAAGTTTCAGCATCGAAACCTGAGAACTTTTGTCCAAAAATGTTCAAATACAACGGAAAGTTTTTTTGAGGACTCAGATACTAAACATATTTGAAACTGCAATATTTCTACGTATTTATCAAGTCCAAAGTAAAAAATTTGGTCTCAGAATAATACTTATTTTTATTACTGATCAAATTGAACCTGATTTCATTCAAAAATTTGCCACTTTTAGAATCTGTCCAAATATTATATGAACTTTTGTAAAATGAAACCAGTCTTAAAAGATGTTTATGTTCCTCAAACTCCCTCAAAAAGCACAAGAATAAGAAATGTAAAAGAAAAAACTTGAAATCTGCAGTTTAAATATTTCAGTGTAAAACTTTTACCATCATAGAACTAATGTTGAAAACCACCAGATTAATTTAGAATTCAATGTGTTTTATTCATGATCTAATTCAGACAATTCCCCATTTTAGACAGTATTTTATTTAGATAATAATTTTTTCTAAAAGTCATTTAATGTTTCAGAAATCCAGTAAAATGAAGAAAAAAAACACGTTTACATCCTGAAACTCAGCATCCGAGTCGAGTAACAACAAAATGTTAAACCATTCAACATTTTTCCGGTAATTATCTAAAAGGTGTCTAAAATAAAATGAGTAAAAGTTATTTTAACAGAAGTCTCTGAGACAGTGAACGCCTCACGTTGGACATTTTCTGGGAAAAAATATCGATTTCCTGTCGATCAACTGCTTTGAACTTCAACTTCCTGCCCGACAACATGTTTTAATGTTGAGACGGTTGCTGCTGTCTCTGGGAGCAAAGCATGCTGGGAGATCGTCCTGCAGCGAGCCGCTGATCCTCGTAATGTTGTAAAAGGTTCAGCAGGCCGAGCTGCAACAGAGCAGATTCACAAGTTCCACTCTCAGAACGGACGGCAGCAGGACAGACAGTCACGCTGCGTTCAGGAACCGGCAGCGTTCAGGAACCCTCCGCGTTCAGGAACCCTCCGCGTTCAGGAACCCTCCGCGTTCAGGAACCCGCCGCGTTCAGGAACCCGCCGCGTTCAGGAACCCGCCGCGTTCAGGAACCCGCCGCGTTCAGGAACCCGCCGCGTTCAGGAACCCGCAGCGTTCAGGAACCCGCAGCGTTCAGGAACCCGCTGCGTTCAGGAACCCGCTGCGTTCAGGAACCCGCAGCGCTTCATCAAGACTTTCCATTCCTGTCCTCCAGCACCGGGTGGGGCAGAGCGATGCATTCAAGGACCGTGTAATCCTGCGTCATCAGCTCCTCTGGCTCCGGGCCAGTACGAGGAGTCACTCAGGACAAACCGGGACATCAAACAAATGTCCAACTGAAGAATCAGAGTTCAGCTGTCAGAGATCAAACACTTTGAGTAACGACTTCCAAAACGACCACCGACTCAGATCAAAACGACGCGTTCAAATATTCAGATGAATTATTTTTCTACAGGAAGTGAAGCTTTTTAGATGAGATTCGAGCCTCTAGTGGCCGTCGGTGGAACTGTTCCTTATAGGACTCCATCGTAACTCTCTGGTGGAAACAGTTCAAGTAGTTCAACAGATCCTCTTCTTTGTCGTTCAGCTCTTTAGCTTAGCATGAAGCTAATGGAGCGGCTAGCAGCTGCTAGCGCGGCTCCGTTCTCGTTCATCAACATGTTTGTTTCTGATTTTGTAGTTTTTATGAGGAACGAAACAAAAACAACTCGTCACAGACTAAAAAGGAAAAAGTTACTTCATTCGTTTTAACGGGTTTTAATTTGAAGGAGTTTTAGAAGGAATCAGCCGAGTGGTTCAAACCTTTTTATTTTTATACGACGAGATGATCGACGGAGGCGAGTGTCTGATTAGTGATTATTGATGATGAACTCGGAGGGAAGGAGGCCATTTTGTGCTAAAAGCTGCTGGTAGTCGGATCCGATCTGCAGGTTAACATCTTAACGCACTTTAGACGCTTTACGTTCAGTCACCGGATCATGTTTCGTGTTGCCTTATCAATAAAGTTTTTAAACAAACCTGAGAGGTTGAATCATTTTCAGTTTGAGTGAAAGTAGTTTTAGATGAAAACCATCACACACACAAAAAGATAAGAAATAAACCTTTTATTTTGAGAATGCCAATGTGTCTTTCAGCTTTGTTTTGGTCATTGGCTGCTGCTCGGTTTGTTTGGTCCTCCTGTTGGCTCCTGGAGCATCGAGTCGGCCATCAGTCGACTAAATAAAAGTCTTTTCTTTTTTGTCAGCAGAGTTTTTTCTTCCGTCGACAAACAGAACCGAGATGTTGAAATAAGTCCGTTTTTTATGTTTCTGAGCTGCGTCGTCTCAAACGTTGGAACAGGATGGATTCTATCCCAGCATGCATCAGGGGAGAGGTGTCGTCATCACACTGTTCAGCGCTGATTATCTGATGATACGGAGGTCCGTCGTCCTGAATGGTTCATTAATATTTAACTTGATGTGAAACTGATTCTGTCGAACCTCTCCGTGTTTTGTGTTGTTGTACGTCTCATGTTTCCTTTCAGGTTTTTGCTTTCGCTCTTTTTCAGGTTTGAGTTCAGACATTTGTTTTGGTGCCGTTTCTGTTCGGACTCATCAGCTCACGCAAAAACTAAAATCCACAAAACCTGATATCAGAAACGTTTTGTGCTGCTGGACGAAGAGATGCTAAAAGTGTGGAGCAGCAGGTCGAAACACCTCCTGTGATGTCGTTGTGGTGTGGGCGGAGCCAGCGGGCTGTGTGTGTGTGTGTGTGTGTGTGTGTGTGTGTGTGTGTGTGTGTGTGTGTGTGTGTGTGTGTGTGTGTGGGGGGGGGGTGTCTCTGATCTAACCTCTCATCTCACGGCTGTTTGTGCTTCTCCTCTCGCAGCAGGCTGACGTACAGACGCAGGAAAGAGTAGCAGACGCCCACCGAGCAGTACACCGAGGTGGCCAGCAGGGGGAGGAAGGGCAGCTGCTGTCGCCACGGTGACAAGGGGAACACCACCTCACAGGCCACAGCCACGGTGACCAAGCCCAGCAGGTAGACGACCTCCAGGGGGCGGAGCAGCGCCCCCCAACCGCTGAGGGGAGTAATCTGTGTGTGTGTGTGATTACTTTGTGTGTGTGTGTGGACGTGTGTGTGTGTGTGTGTGTGTGTGTGTGTGTGTGTGTGTGTGTGAGTGTGTGTGTGTGTGTGTGTGAGAAACACACCAAGGCGTGTGTGTGTGTGTGTGACGACAGGTGTGTGTGTGTGTGTGTGTGTGTGTGTGTGTGTGTGTGAGTGTGTGTGTGTGTGTGTGTGTGTGTGTGTGTGTGTGTGTGTGTGTGTGTGTGTGTGTGTGTGTGTGTGTGTGTGTGTGTGTGTGTGTGTGTGTGTGTGTGTGTGTGTGTGTGTGTGTGTGTGTGTGTGTGTGTGTGTGTGTGTGTGTGTGTGTGTGTGTGTGTGTGTGTGTGTGTGTGTGTGTGTGTGTGTGTGTGTGTGTGTGTGTGTGTGTGTGTGTGTGTGTGTGTGTGTGTGTGTGTGTGTGTGTGTGTGTGTGTGTGTGTGTGTGTGTGTGTGTGTGTGTGTGTGTGTGTGTGTGTGTGTGTGTGTGTGTGTGTGTGTGTGTGTGTGTGTGTGTGTGTGTGTGTGTGTACCTGTGGAGCCTCCAGAGAGCTGAGAAGGAGAAGATGGTGAAGAGCAGCATCAGGACCACTTTGATTGGCAGCTCTGCAACAGACACATAAATCACTGCATCTCGTACGGGAGCTGCTGAGGGTCAAAACAGTTTGAGTTTTATTGTTTCTCAGAACAAACACGGAGTTCAGGAAGATGTTTGTGACACGAAATTTAACAGAAAAGTATTTATTTTAACAAGAAAAGCTATTAATAAGCAATTTATTTACAAAACACTAACAACGCGTCTCTTAAACTGTCAAACATGTTCAGTAAAATAAATAATTTTGTATTTTAACTGGAGGATTTCTAACTTGTAAACAAAGATGGCCGACGGCTCCACAGACTGTTTCTAAAAGAGTTCGTAGCTTCAGGTCTGTAAAATGGTTCTGATCCAGAAGTGTCTTCAGCTGCAATACCAGCGAGTGCCACTAGAGGTCGGCTCCAAAAAGCCTCCGGCTCCATAGACTCCCATTCAACTTCTCTCATCAAATCCAAAGTGAATAAAATGTGTCCATCAGTTATCTCGGTGTTGTTAAAGTCTCCTTGTTTACCTGCGGAGGTGAAGAGCAGCGGGAACAAGGAGTAGTGACCCGTGCTGCTCAGAACCAGGAAGATCCCAGCATCCTCTCTGCTCTCCACCGCCAGGATGCTGCAGGAAGACAGACAGGAGGCGTCATGAGGTCACGTGACTGAAGGAGGAGGAGGAGGAGGAGGAGGCGGCGGCTCACCTGAGAGGCAGGATGGCGATGAGGACGGCCTTCTCATGGACGTGCCAGCCGAACACGAAGGAGCCGAGAGCACAAAGCAGCAGGCAGCGAAGGAAACCACGAGAACCACGAGGACGCCACCAGATGGAGGCTACCGCCGGCTAGGAGGAGGAGGAGGAGGAGGAGGAGGAGGATCAGAACTTTAAGGTTTCATTGGTAAAAGAAACACGATTTTCATGAAGAAGGTTTTAATCTTCATCAGTCGTGGTTTTCAGTCTTTTTCTTGTAAAGGAGTGAAAAGTTCAATAAAGTTTAAAAAGAAAAGAAACGGATCATCTTTCATTTAACAATAAATAAATCCCTGCTGAGCTGCTGCTGTTCATTCATGTATTTAATGCATCTTCTTTAAAGTTTGATAAAAGTTTCATGGTTTTAATCCCGAGTCGTTTTGTGTTTGACCTCCTGAAACATTTTGACCTCCTGAAACACTTTGACCTCCTGAAACACTTTGACCTCCTGAAACACTTTGACCTCCTGAAACACTTTGACCTCCTGAAACATTTTGACCTCCTGAAACACTTTGACCTCCTGAAACACTTTGACCTCCTGAAACACTTTGACCTCCTGAAACACTTTGACCTCCTGAAACACTTTGACCTCCTGAAACACTTTGACCTCCTGAAACATTTTGACCTCCTGAAACACTTTGACCTCCTGAAACACTTTGACCTCCTGAAACATTTTGACCTCCTGAAACACTTTGACCTCCTGAAACACTTTGACCTCCTGAAACATTTTGACCTCCTGAAACACTTTGACCTCCTGAAACACTTTGACCTTCTGAAACACTTTGACCTTCTGAAACACTTTGACCTCCTGAAACATTTTGACCTCCTGAAACATTTTGACCTCCTGAAACACTTTGACCTTCTGAAACACTTTGACCTTCTGAAACACTTTGACCTCCTGAAACACTTTGACCTCCTGAAACATTTTGACCTCCTGAAACACTTTGACCTTCTGAAACACTTTGACCTCCTGAAACACTTTGACCTCCTGAAACACTTTGACCTCCTGAAACATTTTGACCTCCTGAAACACTTTGACCTCCTGAAACACTTTGACCTTCTGAAACACTTTGACCTCCTGAAACATTTTGACCTCCTGAAACACTTTGACCTTCTGAAACACTTTGACCTCCTGAAACACTTTGACCTCCTGAAACACTTTGACCTCCTGAAACATTTTGACCTTCTGAAACACTTTGACCTCCTGAAACATTTTGACCTCCTGAAACACTTTGACCTTCTGAAACATTTTGACCTTCTGAAACACTTTGACCTCCTGAAACACTTTGACCTTCTGAAACATTTTGACCTCCTGAAACACTTTGACCTTCTGAAACACTTTGACCTTCTGAAACACTTTGACCTCCTGAAACACTTTGACCTTCTGAAACATTTTGACCTCCTGAAACACTTTGACCTCCTGAAACACTTTGACCTTCTGAAACACTTTGACCTCCTGAAACATTTTGACCTTCTGAAACACTTTGACCTTCTGAAACATTTTGACCTTCTGAAACACTTTGACCTTCTGAAACATTTTGACCTTCTGAAACACTTTGACCTTCTGAAACATTTTGACCTTCTGAAACACTTTGACCTTCTGAAACATTTTGACCTTCTGAAACACTTTGACCTTCTGAAACACTTTGACCTCCTGAAACATTTTGACCTCCTGAAACACTTTGACCTTCTGAAACACTTTGAGCGTCTGAAGCTGACGAAGTTCTTTGTTATAATTACGAACATGATGAGTTCTGACAGCGAAGGCCGGTTCAGACTCACCAGGACGGCCAGCAGAGTGCAGACCAGCGTGACGGACGGAGAGACGGACGGCAGGACCGAGTGCTGGAACTCCTGAACCAAACCGCCCGTCATGGACGCTCGAGGAAGCTCCGCCTCCTCCAGCAGCTTCAGGCGAACACCTGGACAACAAAAGAAAAAAGGATCAAAACTAAAACGCTTCTTCAGCCTCTAAAACGTGATGATTTTCTCTGTTCATCAGGCTTCAGGTGTTTGAGGATAAAAAGCTCAGCGGCTGTTTTCACGTTGGGCTGGTGGTGAACGATGCGTCCCGAGGGGGCGGAGCCTCACCGAGCGTCGCCAGGCTCTTGTCCAGCACGTTGTAGAGGGCCCAGACGTTGGGCGCCCAGTAGGCATGACAGAGGCCCCGTTTGAAGGGGAAGAGGCGGGACAGGAGCTGAGGGAGCTGACCCTGAAACACACCACACCTCGTCATCGTCCAAACAAAACATTTCAGCTTCCAGACCAACGTCAGTGTTTCGGTAGAGCCGCCTCACCATGGCGATGAACGGGCCGAAGGACAGAGCGCAGACCGACACCACGATGACGCCCAGACCAATCAGACGCAGCGGGCTGAAACTGCCCCACCGCACCGACCCGTCTGCTCAGGAACAGTCACAGAGAAATTCTTCTGTTTGGGTGTTGCTATGTCACCGCTGAGTGGTTGCTATGGTGTCGCTAGGGTGTTTTGGGTAGTGGACAAGCCGAGTCATATCATGTTTGTTATAGTGGTTGCCATGGTGTTGTGCACAGTTGCTAGGAAATCACTAGGTGGTTACTGTGGTTGCTAGGCGACTGTTGGAGTATATGATGTGGCTTCTACTTGCCGCGTGGTAGCCACACTGTGAGTTGGTATCTAACGCGATTCTGGGTGGTTGCTAGGATGGATTTCACAGTTGCTATGGTGTATGAGGTGGTTTCTATGGTGATTCTGGCTGGTTGCCAGGTGTATTGATTCATAATCGATTTGAAGGAAATTTACTGAAGTTTAAATATATTAAAATGTTGAATTAAACAATAAAAGCGTGTCACTGAGTGTGTGTGTGTGTGTGTGTGTGTGTGTGTGTGTGTGTGTGTGTGATGTGTGTGTGTGTGTGTGTGTGTGTGTAGTGTGTGTGTGTGTGTGTGTGTGTGTGTGTGTGTGTGTGTGTGTGTGTGTGTGTGTGTGTGTGTGTGTATACGTGTGTGTGTGTGTGTGTGTGTGTGTGTGTGTGTGTGTGTGTGTGTGTGTGTGCGTGTGTGTGTATACGTGTGTGTGTGTGTGTGTGTGTGTGTGTGTGTGTGTGTGTGTGTGTGTGTGTGTGTGTGTGTGTGTGTGTTACCTTTGTTGTCCTGGGTGAAGCAGTAGCTCCTCAGCAGGTAGACTCCGTAGGCCGGAGCCACGTACAGGTAGATGTGCTTCAGGTTGAGCAGGACGGCGAACAGCAGCGCCCCCTGCAGGTGCTGAGACTGATTCACACAAACAGACAACGACAGGTCACATGTTCAGGCCCTTTCAAAGTAAAAGTCAGGAGTAAAAAAAATGAAACCACATCTTCAGTGTAAAACTGCATGAAGACGTTTGTACCTGCAGGTGTTTTGCGATCGACAGCAGCAGGAAACCGAACAGGAAGCCGTTGTACTGGAAGTGAATGTCTGAGGAACACGTGAAGGAAGATTCACAATGTTTACAGATGTTTACAGATGTTCAGGTGTCAGAGCTGAAGGATACGGTCGACGATGAGGAGGCCAAAGTTCCACAGCAACAGCACGGCCAGGACGAAGGACGGCCGGTTCAAAACGTCCCGGGAGGCTTTCTGCTCCTGAACGCACCTGCAGCACCTGGAGGAGGAGAGCCAATCAGGACGGAGCTACTGGAAACAGCTGTGGAGGCAATCCCACCAACCCGAGCCGCGGACTCACTCTCTGGCGGCGTAGATGAAGAGGAGGTCGGTGAAGATGACCGACAGCCTCTGGAAGAGCACCGTGGACGGGCTGCTGTAGTTCAGGTTCTGCACCAGCAGCATGTTCGGGTCGAAGTGCCGGGCGACGTGGGACAGACCGAACTCGAACCAGGCGAACAGCGGCGGGTAGTCCAGAGTCCACTCAGACGTGTTCTGAAGAGGAGCGCGTTTCAGAGCTTTTATGTTCGGAAACGTTCGAGAACTTTCTAGATTTCTGCATAAATATCTCCTCAAAGTAGATAACGAGAATCTTAATTAAACAAAAGAGACAAAAACTTAATCGTTTATTTATAATGAAATATCTGTGAGCAGAAAAGTCAAATTGATGTTTTAGCTCTAATTTCTGCAGAAATATAGAAAGATTTGAACATAAACGCATCTTCCATACATGAAACGTCGAAGCGGGTGGAGATACGCGTCCTCACCTCGTGGTACCAGCGGGACGCCGGCAGGCTGTGAGTGACGGCCAGCCAGTTCCTGTGGACCTCGAAGTCTGTGGATCGACTGATGACAAGAACACGTCAGCGCCGCGGTGCACCAGAGTCCATTCACAAAACTCACCATTTAAAGACGACTCATCCGTTCACCGGCATCTCGTTCTACTCAGTTATTGTTCATGAAACAAGACATCCTGAAACGGTCCGACCTTCTCGGAGCGGGTTGGTTTCCGTATCTAATCACACTTCTTGGCCTGCAGCCTTCCTGCAGCGTACAGAAGCAGCAGGTTGTTTGTTGTTTACTTTGTTTACTGGAGCCTGAAGCGTCTTGTTGTCACGAATATTCAGACTGAAGAAAGATGTTGGAGAGTGAACACTTCACATCAAAACATCTCACTCGTGAACATCTCAGGATGTCGTCATACTTCACACCTCCGCTGAACCACAGCGCCACCTTCAGGCTGTTTGGAGCTAATAACACATCAAGCTAACGATACAACCATTTGTCCTACAGTCAGATAACATGAAGCTCCGAGCAGCACGTGTTCCTCCTGCTCTCCTTCATCAGCACGTGTTCCTCCTGCTCTCCTTCATCTTTCATGTTTTACTTCAACTCAGATTTGGGGGATTAAAGCTAACGTTAGCCGGATGCTAACAGGCGTCACTTCCGCCTTTTTAAAAACGCGTCGACCTGAAACTGGAGAATCAAACAGTTTCACAGCAAAGTGTTCAAACTCACTAAGCGCCGATGAAGAGACATTTGAGCAGAGAAACTCCCAGAGCCAACACCGGGAACCAGCTGCGGGCGGCGGGGGCCGCCATGACAGTCACGAGTCAAAACTTTATTAACAGCAGCGCGGCGGACAATCCTCCTGTTGGTTGTTTGTTTGTTTGTTTGTTTATTGTCCTTTAATAAACTGTAACAGGTGCTTCGTACTATCTTCTTCTTTTATCGTGTGGTTTAAATGTTTTTGTTAAAGTTATGGATAAAACACACATTTATATATATTTAATACTTCCCGTAGAAACACCCGGATGTGAAGACAACTGTAAAAAATAAATGTCAAATACAGCAGCAGTCAACGTTACAACAATAAAAACCAGTTGTTAAAAATCAATCAAATACAATAAAGAACAGTTATTAACAAAATGATAATAAATAAAGACTTTAAACATTGCTCTAAACTAAAAGGGAAAGGACTTCAGTTTCCTTTTCAAAATACTTTTATTTGATTAAATTAATTAGACTCTGAAGTAAAACTGCAGTAAAAAACAAAAAAAAGATTAAAAAAAAGATATTCCTTTTGAAAAGTAGTTTTAAAGTTGTTTACTCGAGTTAATGTTCTTTCTAAAGTGTTTTGACGAACTGGTTTTTTAAATTTTTTTTATAGATGACAGCAGTCTCGAGAGTACCAACGGTCCCTGAAGGCAGCATGAGGCCGGGCTGGTCGTTCCCCGGACAGACTGTATCCGGTGTGTTATCGGTGTGTATCCGGTGTGTTATCCGGTGTGTATCCGGTGTGTTATCGGTGTGTTATCGGTGTGTATCCGGTGTGTTATCGGTGTGTATCCGGTGTGTATCCGGTGTGTATCCGGTGTGTGCTGAACGTGTAAACAGTCCGCTGTGATTCTCCGGAGTTTAACTTTACTTAAAAACCGCAGCAGCTTCCGGGATGAACGCGCTGCTGCGGCGCTGCGACCCGCGGCGGGTCGCGACCTGCTCACGTGAGTCTCTTCACGAGGAACCTTCACCAGTTTGGAAAGTCACCGCCCGCAATGCACTCTGGGACAAACCAGAAGAGTAACTTGGTAGATTCGCAGGGTTACAAACCGGAAGGAGACCGAGTTTAAATCATTTACTGAATTTAATTGATATTTATAGTTTTGTGTTTCTTGGTTGTTGTTTTGTGTCTTTTGAAAAATTACACTTCAGTTTTTGTATAGTTCAAAAAAACATAAAATATGTAAATAAATGAGTTTTGGAGGATCTGCAGTGTGTAGTTACCTCCAGACAAGCTAGCTGTTTCCTGCTACTTCCTGTCTTTATGCTAAACTGAGCTAACCAGAGTTAATCTGAACATTCCGACAGAAAGACGGTTCAGTGAACGTCACACTTCTTCTTCGAGTATCTGAACAGACCCGGAAATCACGTGTCTCTGTCTGTGTGTGTGACAGGTTTCCATGTGGGAGCGTGGATGATGACCTTTGACCTGAGGAAAGTTGAGTTGATGCCTCTGGAGCAGCGGAAACTGACGTTTGACTCCCACGTGATGGTGAAGGAGTTGGAGAGCAGCGGTGAGCGAATCAAACGAACCTCGACTCCACAGTTCAGAAGTTTCCTGAGAATCCGTCTGATTCGAGGTTTTCGGAGGAAAACTTAAAGAACAGATTCTCTTCTTTCACTTCATCCTGAAATGTTCCTGCGTTTGAAAAGGTTTGGAGAAGCGGCAGGCGGAGCTGGTCGTGTCGGCGCTGGTCACTCTGACCACCGCCAACATGGACATCGTTTATAAAGACATGGTGACCAAATCCCACCAGGTACGACCTGTTTATTATGGGATGTTACGAGGTCGTGTTTATCGGTTCACGTTAAATCTCCTGTTTTCCCGTCAGGAGATCGCGGTTCAGCAGATCATGGCTCATCTGGACTCCATCAGGAAGGACATGGTGATCCTGGAGAAGAGCGAGTTCGCCAACCTTCGATCTGAGAACACGGTATCTTCAAATCTACGTTATTAAATTAAGCTCGTATGTCACGTCTCATAAAACCCCTGAAAACGACCATTTGATGGTAAAAACGTTTAAAAATAACTCAAACAGACGTTTTACTTTCACTTCATGACATTAACATTTAGCGACATCTTGCTGGACGTTGTTTCGTGGATATTTATGTACGTTATTTAGCGATTGCTGAAACGCAGGCGGTCTGATACTCGTACAGGTAGCGACCGTAGTTTGTTTTCAACTTCTTCGGTCTGTAACGAACGCCTCCTTCACATCCACGTTTTCGTTTCGTTAACTCTTCGGATTTATCGTACGACGGTTCGGTATCGAGTCTACGATCCGGCTACGTATGATTGTGTAACAACGGTCCGACGGAGGTGGTGGTCGGTGCCGGCGTCCCTCAGGGATCCGTTCTCGGTCCTCTTTCATTCACTTTAAACAGTGAAAACAGGATTAATAACATTAATGTGCGTTTCTATGGTGACGACACGGTTTTATTTACGCTTCATCTCACCGTAACAGATCTTCGCTCCGCTTTGGACACATTTCACATTTCTCTTCTCAAACACGAGCTTGTTTTGAATTCTGATGAAACACAACAGTCGCTGATCTCACGGCCGTCAGAGACGAACTCTTCAAACTCCGCAAGATCGCAAACGCAAACTGAAGATAAAAGCTGACACGACTTTAATTTTCTAAAACTCTTGTTCCTGCAGAAAATGAAGCGCGAGTTGGAGCAGCTGCAGAACCGGCTGAAGGTGACGAAGCGTTCGGAAAAACAAACGTATATATTTTAAAGAATTTCAGGAATATTTGATCTGTTTTTTCCCCCCGATGTTTTCTTCCAGGAGGAGAGCCAGAAAGTCCGAGCAGAAACCAAACTAGACATCAACCTGGAGAGAAGCAGGATGTCCGACATGGTGAGTCCAGGTCGTCACGGTTACCGTCGAAGTTTTTGAAGAATCGAAACAGTCGCGTGAACACATCATCGCACGTCATTTATTTTAAAGGGTCGGTTACGTATTCCTGCAGCTCCTCTTGTGTTTTTCCGTCAGTTCACCGAACAGGAGACGAAGCTGATGGAGGCGACGTCAGAGTTCCACCGCAAGGTCCGATATCTGAAATACTGTCGTAGTGCTGCTGTGTGATTGGTTGGTTTTGGGTGTGACTGGCTGATGACATCATCGCTCGTGTCTCCTGCGTGCAGAAAGCGGACCTGGAGAACGACAACATGGAGATCAACAAGAAGATCGACCTGCAGGTGGCGTCGCTCAAAACGGTGCTGGAGTCCCTGAAACTGGAGACGATCCGCTACCTCGCAGGTAACGAAGCCGAGACGACGGATGACGACCGAAACGCCGTTTCGACGTTTTAGTCGACTTTTTTTCAGAAGGTTTTAGTCAAGTTTTCTTCTGTAACATTTTGGTGGAGTTTCCCTCTGCGATTCATTACGTTACGTTTTCCTGTGAAACTTTTCCTTCACAACATTGGTCGTATTTTCTTCGGTAACATTTTGGTTGAGTTTTTCCCCCGCGATGTTTTCCATCACGTTTTAGTTGCGTGACATTTTATTTCAGTATTCTTCGGCAACATTTCAGTCAAAAATTATTTCAATTAATTTCTAACTGTTTTATTATTATTTTTTTGAATAAAACAATGACGTTGACGTCGTCCCTCGGGGCTGCTGGGTAACCGGCAAGTCATTGTTAATTCAATTTATTTATATAGCGCCAAATCACAAGCGGTTATTTCACGGCACATTAAAGTTATCGTTGTTAATCCCGAACTAACGATGTTTCCCTGCTCAGCGACGGTCTTCTCCTGCCTCGCCATCGCTCTCGGAGTCTACCGGCTGTGGAGGTGAAGAATCCAGCCGACGCCTGAAACACGTCTTCATACGCGACACAAAGTAGTTCCAGTAAAATCAGTCAGACTCAGTAAAAGAAAACGTTATAAAAACTTTTGTTAGAAGAACAACGGTATCGTAAATAAGACAAACTGAAAGTAGCATGAAGTACAAATACTTTGAAATAGTCTTTATCTTTTTGTAAATGTGTCTTCGTGATTTCATATGAAAACTTAAAAGCTTTTATTTTAATGTCTTGATGTTTTTATAACTTGTGTTGTTTTTCTTTTTTAAACCTTTAATGGTGAGAAATAGATTTTGAATGATTGGTTTATTGTTTGAGATAATTCTCCAGTTTTTTGTTCGACTGCAGATGATCTGAAAACGAACTTCTGTCACGATATAAAAACATTTAAATCTTAAAGTGTAAGAACTCACTGCTGCACAAGATCAAACTGAAAAACATTTTTATTGGATGGAAATTTTGGCACAAATACAAACTATTGTTTAGTTATTTCAACATGTATGAACTGAGTGTTTCAGTATTTATAATAAACCATTTTTAATCTTTGATGTGTTTGATTCATATTTTTATCTTCGTCTGCAGGACTCAAAGTTAATTCAATGAAAATTAAAAAATGAATCGGAACCAAAACAGCTGCTTTAGAAACAGAATAAAAACAGGAGGTGACATTTGAATCCACTCAATCTTTATTTGTATTTGAAACCTAAACGACAGAAACGGTCGGAGATCAATCAGCGTTCACACCAACGAACAGCTTCAGACTCTTTATTGATCCAAGAAAACAAAGAAAAGACGACGATCTCGGCGGCCGACGATCTTCACGTCTTCAGATGATGCTTACCTTCAACACCTGCGACCGCCCGTCAACCAACCCATCAATCAATCAAATCAATCGCTCGATCACCGCAACTATGTACAGACGGGAACAGGCAGCAAACGGCTGTTGGATTCAATCACTGTTACACCAGAGATACCAAAAATACTTTAATTTATAAATTAAATCATTTACAGCTTTTAGCAAACGCAACATCGTCGTAACAAACATTTGGATTCACAGAAGCAGCCGACCTGAAGCGGCCGCACGCGATCAAATACAAAAATGTATTCAAGTAGAGCTGCAGAGCATCTTCGTCTGGAGACTCCTCAGCAGAGTCTTCCTCCGTCCAGATGAAGGTCACACTTTCTCCTCTGACTGCACTGCTTCAGTTAAAACCTCCTCCTCTTCCTCCTCCTTCTTCACCTCCACAGGCTCCACCGACTCACTCTCCACTTCCTGTTTCACTGCGGCGGCGGCGACGGCACAGGAAGTGCTCTCCTCCTCCTCCTCCTCCTCGGTCTTGATGAAGACGCCCAGCGGGTGATCGGTCAGCAGCTTGCTGGGCGACGGGGTGACGTCGAGATACGATGACGTCTGCGGAGACAAATAACAACAGGTCAACAAACACTTCTGTTAACATTTATATGACAAAGAAAGTCAACGGAAATGGAAGGAAACTGAACTAAACGACAAGATGTCAATGGATGGAAAATACAGGGTACAAAAAAAAAGAGAAAAAGAAAGGATGTCAATGGAAAAAAATGAGGATAATAAATTCAACGAGGAAGAGAGTAATGAAAACAAAAAGGATGAAAGAAATTCAATGGAAGAAAGGAACAGAAAAACAAGAAAAAACTGAAAAAAACAGTAAGGAAAAAAGGATGTCAACGGAAGTAGGAAAAAAACCACAGAAGGTAAAAGATGACAGAAAAACAAAAAAGGATCTCAATGGAATAATAAAAGAAAAACAAAAAGAGTCAGAAAAAGGATGTCAATAGAAGGAAGTAAAAGAATGTGAATGTAGAAATGAAGGGGGAAAAGGGGAGGAGTTAAATAAATAAATAGAATGTAAACACAGGAAGTAAAAGACAGAAAGGAAAACAAACAACAGGAAGAGTGGCGGTGAATGGAAGAAAAACAACAGTTCCATTATTTCTGTTGATTCTTTGGTAACTTACATTTTTATAATCTTCGAAACAGGACGGATGGAAGTTCTGTGGAGACAAACAAACACTTGTTGACATGTTTATCTTTGACTGAAGCTGTAAACGAAGCGTGCGAGAGGCGGAGACTCGCCGACCTTGTCGTCGACCCTGATGGCGTTCTTCAGGAACCAGTCCTCCTCCTCCTCCACCCAGTACGTCTCGAACGCCTCCTGGCAGATTTCACACAACTGTGGAGGAAAAAAAAACATCACAACATTTTTATTTACCGACATTTCCTCTTGGCTCCGCCTCCAACAGGAAACGCCGGTTTATTTCTATCTCACCTCCCCCACTTGGTCCTTGGTGGCACGGACGCTCTGGAACTCCTTCTCCTTGGCGGCCGCCTGGTTCTTCTGGACCTCCTCCTCGTTCACCTTCTCAAAGAAGTGACTCTTGGCTCGCTCCTCCAGGTCGGCGATCTCCTCGAACTCGATCCAGTCCTGGACGACACGTAAAGTTTAACTCCAGGAGGTCTGAGTGTGTGTGTGTGTGTGTGTGTGTGTGTGTGTGTGTGTGTGTGTGTGTGTGTGTGTGTGTGTGTGTGTGTGTGTGTGTGTGTGTGTGTGTGTGTGTGTGTGTGTGTGTGTGTGCTCACCCTGAGGCTGTAGTACCAGCGTCGGTGTGTGACCTTCTTGCTGGCCACCTTGCCAGCGTGGTTCTGTCTGAAGTGCCAGTCCAGGTGGTCGGCGTACATGTCGGTCTGCGCGGCGGTGAAGCGCATGCTGCACAGGCAGCACTGGTTCCCTGAGTACAGCCTGGTCACCACGCTGTCGTACCGCCTGGTGGGTGGGTGGGGGGGGGGGGTCACATGACATGTTGTTTTATCATCTCAGAACACGTGAACCTGACCAGACTTCAAACACGCCTGACTGACTAAACATGTGATTCACAACACGCATCAGTAACAGTCAACCTGTTCTTTAGTTTTTATAAAATACTTTTGTCCGTGTTGCTCTGAGTTGATGATGCTGCCGTTTCCATGGAGACCTGACAGACGGGTTCCCAACCAACGATTTTGCGAACTCACAGTTTCATGTCGTCGATGCTGAAGCCGGTGAGGTCGGGGAAGTCGTCCTCCTCCACCTCCTGCTCCTCCTCTTCCTCCTCCTCGGCCGGCGGCGCTGCAGGAGGCGCAGCGGAAGGTTCTGGAGGAACAAACAGAACCTTTATTTCACCGTTTCAGGACCGTTGAACCGAGGCGGGTTTAGATCGCCGACTGACCGGTGCTGGAGGCCGGCGCCGCTTCAGGCAGCGCCGGCTTGATGATGCCGGTGGAGATGAGTTTGGACAGAAGGTCGTTGACGTCCACCTGACCGAAGTGGTTCTCTGGAGGGACGACCTGCGGCGCTGGACACGGGGACACGGAGACACGTCAGCATTCATCACTGAGGTCACATGACTTCATATTGAAGGAGAGAAAACAAACACGAACTTCCTGTTTGAAATGAAAACAGGAGAACTTACTCTGCTGTCCGAAAGGCACGGCGGTCTGAGGCAGGAAGGGCTGGTTCATGTTTCCCATCATGCCCTGCAACAACATTCAGAACACCCACAGGATCAATAGAAGAAGGTTCCGTTATCAATAACCATTATTATCATTCATGTTGAAGTCGGACAAACTTTTAAACATTCACACTTTTGTTAACAAAAACAGAAATCAACTCATTAGCGGTGTGACATCACGGCGTTGTGACTGTGCTCGTCGCTCACCGGCTTCGTCATGGCGACGGAGGGGGCTGCAGGGTTGTAGAAGGGTCCCGGGGCCGGCTGGCTGAACGCCGGCTGCAGGCTGAAGTTTCCTGCCGGCTGCAGGCTCGGTTGCCCCGGAAACGGCAGCGGCCCGGCGGAGAACTGAGGGTTGAGGGGCTCCGGGAATCGCTGGGGTCCGAGGGGGAAGCTCTGCTGGGGGGCGATGGGGCTGTCGTAGAGGGGCGGGGCCATCGCTCTCAGCGGGGGCTGCAGGTTGTGTTGGGGCCCGAACCGGGGGGGGCCCTGCTGCCCCGGGAAGTGGGGGGGGCCGCCCTGGTGGGGGGCGGAGGGAAGGTCGTACCTCGGGCCCGGCTGCCCGGGGACCTCAAAGCGACCCGGACCTTCGAACCTCATCGGCCCCATTTGGTTCGCGGGCCCCTCGAAGATGACGGGCCGCTGCTGGAAGCCCATTGGACCAGAACCAGAACCAGAACCAGAGCCCATGTTGTTGAAGCACCGCGGGGTGTCAAAGGGCTGCAGGGGGCCTTCCAAGGGTCCCGGACCCGGCCCCTGACCTTCATACCTCACAGACTGTTGGCCGATGGGACCAAACCTGCCGGGCCCCTGAGGGCCTTCAAACCGGCCCAGAGCTTCTCCACCCCTCATTGGCCCGTGGGCCATGTGGGGCCCCTCACAGGGCCCGGGGCCGTCCACCCTCTCCGCCATGTTGTGATGAGGAGGCCCTCCGTCAAACCTGCCAGGGCCCGGATGGTGGGGCCCCTCGAACTGGGCGTCGTCGTAGCGACCGGGGCCGCCTGCTTCGTACCACCCCGCAGGGTGCGGTCTGGAGGGGCCCATGTGTCCGGGGCCGTTGTACCGGGAGGGGGCGTGTCCTCCGTCGTGGGGAGGGGTGTGACCGGGGGACTCGCCGTGTCGGACAGAGGCCAGCGGGCCCCCACGGGGTGGGGCCTTCAGGATGGATTTGGGGGGAGGAGGGTGGGGCCGGGGGAGGTCCAGGTTAAGGGGTCCGTCATCAGAGTGCTCGCTGGTTGGACTCTCGAAGCGCGGGACGGGGCTGTCCGCCGGGTCCTTCTGGTGCAGAGGGGACAGACGCTCCCGCTCGAACCTCGGAGCCGGGGGGTCCACACCCGCCGGGCTGGGACTGTTCCTGTGGACCACGGTGCCGGAGGGGGCGGGGCCATCGGGCCTCCGCGGGTCAGGGTGTCTGGAGTCGGCGGGGGGGCCGAACCGCCGCGGGGCGTCATAGCCGCTCTTCTGTTCGTCACGCTCGTCGTAATGTTGACGCTCCGTCAGCGGAGACGTCCACTCCCTCTCACCTGGAGACACACACACATACAGGTGACCTCCTGCTGCAACAACAACACACAAACAACAACGGGAGCTTCATCAAAACACAGAGGGTCCTCTGAGGACCGGCTGTGACAGTGACCCGGTAACCATGGTGATGGAGGTGTCGGGTTCAGGACTTACTGGACTCTCTAGGGTCGGCCCTCCTCCTGAAGCGCAGGCCGGGCAGCGACTTGAGGGTGGGGAACTCCTTCCCGTGGTTGTACTCCTCGATCATGGGGGCGAGAGGAGCCCTGGTCTCGTCGTGCTCTTTGCTCCGCCTCTCACCTGTGAGGTCACAGATCAGTGAGCGGATCTTCGCCTGAAGCTCGAAGCTCTTTAAAACCCGTCTGAACATCAGAACCCCCCTCGGCTCACCTGGTCTGTCCCGCGGCGTCCGGCTGTATTTATGCACCGGCGGGTGTCCGGCGCTCCGGCCGCCCGTCTTCTCGCTCTGCCCCGCCTCCTCGCCCTCCGCCGGACTCTCCTCGCCCTCCCAGTCCTCCCCGGCGGCGCGGCGGTTCACCTGCGTCTTCCTCAGCTTGGACTTGTGCTCGTAGTAGGACAGCTCGGCGGCGTCCATGGCCTCGTGGGGGCGGGGCTGGGAGGAGGCGGGCAGGTTCAGCAGCGGCTGCTTCTTGACGGGGAAGTCGGCGGCGTCGTCCCAGCTGTCGGAGCGCTGCTGCTTCTCCTCCTGGTACTGGAACAGGTGTTTGATCTGGTGGGCCAAGTTCAGGAAGTCCTCCTGGGAGATCTCACCGCTCTCCAGGCGCTTGCTGGCCTGCAGGAACATCAGGAGAACGTCAGGGGGAACTGTGTGGTGTGTGTGTGTGTGACTGTGTGTGTGCGTGTGTGTGACTGTGTGTGTGTGTGTGTGAGTGTGTGTGTGTGTGTGTGTGTGTGTGTGTGTGAGTTAACATACCCTCCTGAGCAGGTCCTTCTTGGAGGCGGAGTTAAGCGCCGCAGGTATCTGCAGGTTGGCGTCCACGCTGAGGCGGTGCTTGGGGGTGCGGGGGGTGGGGGGGCGACTCGGGGCAGCGTACGGTTTGTGTCTCTGAGGTAGCGGCTTCAGGTGAAGCTCGTCGGACGGCTTCACACTGACGAGGAAACACAGATTCAACACAGAGACCACGGATGATCCAGGAAGTATCGTCAGAGGTCACGACCTCTGAGAACTGAAAGATCCTGTGACTTTAACGGATTGTTTTCTTATCAATTATTAATAAATTGTGACTATTATTAACAAGTTTGTTCACTAAAAATGTATCACATTTATTTAATCTTCATCAGAAAAAAAAAAGATTTAGTTTTAAAGTTTGAGGTGATCAAATTATTTAAAATATAAATACTTATTGTAATAAACTGTCAGAAAATCAATCAATCTGAAAGTAAATAAATCAATAATCTAAACAACTGTATCAGATGGATCTTGTTATTAAACTGATGACTTCCTGTTTTAATCCTTTGATGTTCGATACGATCAATACAAAAATTAAACTTCAATAAATACTCAAACTAATCTGTTTGTTTACAGTTAAAGATTATTTCTATCAAATGAGCTGCTGATTATTTTCTCTGATAATTGATGGTTTCATTAAATATCAGAACAAAACAAAAATATATTCAGTTTTAAAGGAAGATTTTTTTTTCCTTGATTATAGAATGTTTGTTGAAGATAATAAATAAAATCTGACTGATTAAAGATGTTTGTGTGAATCTGATGTGATGAAGATGAAGGTGAAGATGGAGACTCACTGCTTGTTCTCCTCCCAGCCGCTCCTCCAGCGGTGCGGCGCCTCCTTCGGGTCCTTGCCTCCCGCGTCGTGGCTGCGGGGGGAGTGGGAGTCTCTGGATTCGGAGTGCCGGTCCTCCGCGGGCCTCTTGGACCTCCTGCTCTCCGATTGGTTCTTCTTGGTGCCGACCCGGTCCTCCCGGCTCGTCTTCCCGTGCTGCGGCTCGTCGGGGCGGAGCCTCCTGGGTTTCCCGGGTTTGTGCGATGGGGAGGCGGAGCTGCTGCGAGCTCGGCTCTTGGGGGAGCGGCGGTCCTTCCTCTTGGGGGAGGAGGCGGGGGAGCGGGAGCGGGAGCGGGTGCGTTTGCGGGCGTGCGTGCGGGCGTTGCCGCCGCTCTTGAACTCCAGCTTGTCGGCGTCGTCGCGGTCGTGTTTGGAGCCGTTCAGCAGCTTCCCCTTGCTGAACCGTGGCTCCGCCCCCGGCGTCTCCTCGCGCTCCTTCTTCTCGCCGCACCTCTTCTTCTCCTTCAGCTCGTCGTCTTTGGCGTCGCCCGTCTTGTCCTGCGTGCGTTTCTTCAGCCGGGGGTCTTTTTTGGTTCCATCCGCTGACCTTTGACCCTCCTCCACCGGCTTGTTTTTACTCGGGACACTTTTAGCCATCGGAGACGGAGACTTGGACTTCGGCTTCTCCTCGGACGCCTCCTTCCTGGAGGGGCGGGGCTTGTCGGACCGGATAGATTTCTCCGGTGGTCTTTTCTCAGGCGTGGGGGCGTGACTTCCTGTGGGGGAGGGGCTCTCCTTCTTGGCGGCGGGCTGTTCTTTGGATGACGGGGTGGATGGAGGGCCGGCGCGGTTCAGACGGGGGTCTCTGGGGGACGGCTTGGTGTCGGTCTGAGTCTGAGGGGGGATCCAGGGCCGGACCACCGGAGCGGGCGGGCCGATGGCCTTCGGCACCGAGCCGAGTGCTGTCGGCGTGGACACGGCAGTCGGTGTCGGCGGCAACACAAACCCACCGGCCTGCAGAGACAGGAAGTAGGAAACAGCTGTTGGTGCTGCCGGGACAGATGTGTGATCATGTGTCTGTCACATGACCTCGTTAAAGATGTTTTATATTAAGTTTACAGAAGCTGTTGAATATTTGTAGTTGAACTCAGTTGAACTGTGAACCTGCTGATGATCAACACATTTGTGTTCTCGGTGTTTCAGGGTGACAACAACAACAACAAGGATCAAATGTGCTGAGCTCGGTGGTCCTACCAGCTGAGCTTTGGTCTGCTCCAGTTCCAGCTCGATCTTCTTCTGCTGCAGCTCCAGCAGCTGCTTCTGTTTGGCCAGCAGCTGCTGTCGGATCAGCTGCTCCTGCGTCAGGCTGGACGGGCTGACGGTGGTGGGCGGGGCCGGGGCCGGCGCCGGCGCCGGCAGGGGGGCAGGCTGAGGAGGCGGCGTCGGCTGCGGGGAGGGCGGCTCCTCAGACTGGAGACCACAGAAGTTCAAAGTTTCTGTATTTGAGTGAACTTGTTTCTTGGTATTCTGTCGCAGTAAAATTTACTTTTTGGGACTTTTACAAATAAACAAACAAACAAAAATGGCATTTCCCCCTTTTCCCGACCTCAAAGATTTTTCATTCTTATATTTTGAAAACCCAGTCATCTCATTTTGACCCACTTCTATTTAAAGTACCAATACATGTTGTTTCATTTCATTTTGTTGAATCGTCTATTGATATTTATACATGCAGCTGTAAAAATAGGAAAAAAAGAAAAAAGTTGGAAAGATGTGAATTTGAGTGTTTAAGTTGTTTAAGTTCAAGGTCCACTTCTAGAACCAGAACCAGAACTACACCAGCGTGACTGTGAAGGTGTGGTGTCTACGGTGAAAGCCGATTGGCCGTCGGGTTCAGGTGTGGTGTCTACGGTGAAAGCCGATTGGCCGTCGGGTTCAGGTGTGGTGTCGGCAGCTCATACACACCTGCTTCAGGAACTTGGGGTTGACGTGGATGCTGGCGTTGACGGTGGGCGGCAGCGGCTTGATGGGCCACGCCGGGTCCACCGAGTTGACCCGCACGTCCAGCGCATACAGCTTCTTCAGCGGGAACACTTCGTCCCACGTGGAGCGCAGCTTGAACAGACTCTTCCTGGTGTTCTCGTCCACCTACAAACAGAGGACATGACTTGGTCCACGGCTACACACCACAAGCTGGAGCACACTGCAGCAACATCACAGCAGAAAGCCAAAGAAAGCTCATCTTAACTTAACATTAGGAAAATAAAACCCTCCATCCACACGTTAATCTACAGAACTACGTTACAACTACACAGTGAAGCAAGCAGCAACAAACAGGAGGGAACAGAAGACTTTAAGATAATTCAAACAGCAGCAAAGAGAACTGTACCTTTTCAAAGACACATATAAATGAAGTGATTAGGTTTTTAGCAAACACTGCAAGGTACTCTCCTCCAACATTCTTCACTATGGAATCCACTAAGTACAAAACGGGAAGCTTCTCGATGGATGGCGCCTGGAGCAATAGAGAACTCAACAAGTTTAGAAAACAACAGGGGTTAAAGCAACATTTCAGAACAAGAATCACAAGCTGACAGGAAGTAACAGGGGACAGGCCCCGCCCCCTCCACACCCGCCAAGTGGAAAATATCAGTTGAAAATGGTGAAAAACAAAATAAGACACAAAAATAAAAAAAAAGTTCAGTCCACAGTCCGCATGTTCGTTCTTCAGTCGGGATCCAAAATAAAAACTCCTTCGTCCCATCCACCGGAAACAAGAAAACAAAAGCAGTCGTCTTCAGTCAGTCCGTTCAGTGACGAGGATCCTTCAGTACAAACAGGAAGTCCAGTCCCCGACCGGCTCGTTACCTCCAAAGAGGGTTCTTCTTCGAACCACTCTTTGTACGTTACCGTGACGACACGTCAGCCAGTCTCCCTCCACGCCCGGCGAGCCTCGTTTTCATGCCCGTTAAAAAAAAGTTTGGTTTTTTTACCCTCAAAATCCTGGTCGATGGTTCAAAAACTGAGACCGGTTTAAAAACAGGTGAGACGGTTTGGAGGCGTTTAGTTTAATTTACACTCTGAAGTGAGGCGGCGCTCACACAGCCGCTCAGGAAATACAACCAGAGTCAGACCAATAAATTACACTGGGAAATAAAAAATGACAAAAAGCACAGTTCACATTTTTTATTATAAACATGTTAACCATTCAATAACAGTTCAGTAAATCAAGATTCACTACTGATTTAATGCAGAGAAACTTCTTTTTTTTTTTTTTATCTAATCCAATCAGGTGTCATGTGACCAAAGCTTTGTGAGGTCAGAGAGCAAACAGAGAAGACCCTGCTGACGGAGATGCATCTCTATCAACATCATATCGGACCACCTGAGAGGTTGGAGCGGTCCGGCCCTCATCGCACGCCTGCAGGAACATTCAGTCCCTCCAGGAGGGTGTTTGAGATTTTGCACCGATGTAATTTGTGGAGTTTTAAGTGTGTTTTGCAGTAAGATTGAAGGAGTTAGAAAAACATTCCAAGTCTACCTGATCAAGAGAAACGTGGTGTGATAATAATCCTGCAGAAATATTTGCCATGTAATGTGTTTTTCTTCCTGTTTTGGGGCTCAAAGTGATAAAATGAGTGTATAAGTGGCTGTAATATAGAACAAAGGCTCCATCTGCCTTCAAAGTAAGAGCTTTACATGCTTTTAAATCACATTCATTCAACACTAAAACAAAGTTCAGTCTCTTCCAGCTGGAAGTGGAGAAAACGTATTTAACATGTTCTTCGTTCCCATCATAAAACCACATTTCCCACAAACCCCGTCACTTCCTGTTTCCTCTGGTGCTGGAGTTCATTTTGCTGACGAGAGGAAAAGGAAGTCGAGCCTTACTGATTGGAAATTAACACTGATTTTTCTTAAGGTCAGTTTTTGTTAGGAAAGAGCTTCTGTTGAAGAAAAAGCTGCTGTAGATGTTGTGCAGACTGAATGTTGTGTTTCAGGTATTGTGATGATTTCCTGGAGGGACTGAATAGAGACGACGGCCAAAACACAGACATTAAAATCCACCGTAAATGAAGCGTTACCGTTAAAACTTCTCCCGCTGATTATACAACTCACTCTGTGCATTACATTTCTATCTATAATCAATAACAGCAGAGCAGGTTTCCGTGACAACCGTCTGTTTGTGGTGATCAATCAACAGGGTATTAACTCTGGTTGAAGCACCTTCAGCTCTCAAACTATTCAGACCCTTCACAGCTGAAAACACAAATTTACACACAAACTAAAGACTCGTTCTTCTGTTGTTGAGGCGAGAAATCGACTTTGCTCAAAGTGTCTCGTTTATTCAATAATTTAAGTATGAAAATACTCCTTTTGTTTTTAAAGATCAAAGTCCTTATCGATGACTAATCTTGGTTTTGTTGGCTAATTATTAACAACCTCAAATTAGATTTGAACTAAATCAAATCTACAGATATTTTTGATCGACAGACCAAAATACTTCGATATATCAATATTTTTAACAGGCTTTCCAAAATGTATTTACATCGTGAGCTTTTTGATCAATAACGTTCAGTAATACAAATATACGTTTTGTACGATCAGAGAATTTTATTATTTTACTGCAACACTCCTTTAAAAAAAAAAATTAAAAAAAATAACAGTAATTATGTCACATCGCGATATTACAATATCTAGTCTCATCTCACGATCCGATTAATCGATTCGCGTGTTTACGTCATGATCGATCTCATGTTCGCTTCCTGTATTAATTCGAGTTTGAAAATAATCGTTAAAGTCAGTCGGTTCTGTTTTACGGTGGATTTTAACTTCCGAACCGAGTCGAAGTTAACTCACTGCGGCGAGTTCCGTCAAACTGTCGTGAACCTAAATGGTCGTGTTTCTCTGAAGGTCGAGATGTTCCACTTTGATCCAGATTCGGAGGTGAAAGTTAGAAGAACCGCGCCGAGGCGACATGTCGTGTTAGCACGCCGCCATGTTTAGCCGCCAGCTAACAGCCGACCGGACCTTCTACAAACATAAACACGAAGCAAATTAAAAGTATTCTATGTTCATAAAAACCTTGCTGATTTGTGCTTCAATAATTGCGACGATATCCTTGGCGAAGTTGAGGTTTTCCTCGGCCAGAATGGTCAGCATGTTGATGTGCGGCTTGCTGTTGAACGTCAGGTCTTCCAGCGACGACTGGTACTCCCGGCAGGCGTCCTCCATCTTTGAGCTGGGCGAGCCGGGGAAACCTACACGAGCCTGAGCAGCACCACCACCTCCACTGATTAGCAGGCAGTCCATGAACTCATGTGGCGAACTGTTCGGCCCTGACTCGGAGAAAAACCCGCCGGCCTTGTGGCTCGTTTCGGCCAAACGCTTGTTCTCCGGCCGTTTTCGACGGTAAGAAAATGGCGACTGTAATAGAAGGCCTCATACGTCACGTGAAAGTTTTTATATTTGCCGTGACGTCACGTGGGCCCCATTGGCTTGTGTCAGGCCGTCTTGACCGGGTACTTCGTGTTGATTGGTTCGGTGGTTTTACAGCCACACGAATGAGCCAATCAGATCGAAGTGGTGTCAGTTTATGATTACATAACGGGCGGCAGCCTAAAAAATGATTACCCAACACAACAACATGAGGCCGCAGCATGGCGTCTTACCCCCAGCTTTAAACATTAATATTAGATTATTATCAAACACACCTGATGGAATATACACAGAATACTATGTGATGATGGAATATATTAAAATATATCAAAATATAAAACCTGTAAACACATGATGGGCCCTTTTAACATGTGATCAGTACATTTAAATACTGTACTAAAATACTTTTATGAGGAACTTGTGTGATCTGGATCAACAGGACCTGATGTTCATCACTTCGCTGTCAGGACGAAGAGTTCTGATGAGAAATGGGTCTATTTATTATTTAATGATACCCGACCTAAAAGCGGCAGATTATTTTATTTATTAATACATTTGTTTATAAAATGTTTAAAAAAAAACTAGTAAAATCTGCCCATTATAATTAGTGATTGATCAGCTGTTATTGGTTTATCACCGATATATTAATATCAAAGTACATGTTTGATATGAAACCTTTTGTTTTGCAGAACACAATAAAAAAATTAGAATTTGTTCTGTTATTTAATCTTAGTTTTTTATGTCCTGCTATCAATAACGTTTTATCGTTCAGCTGTAAAACTTCCTCAGACTCAAAAAAATCTGAGACAAACTGAATGTTTAGATTTTACCTGAAAAATAATCTGAAAAAAAAAGAAAAGAAAAAAAGACTGCTTCATACATGTTCTCCTCCATCAGGACCCTCTGACCTTTGAAAACCTTTTTTATTTAATTCTCACAAACACAACGCAGCTCCAGTAAACCACGAGTCAGCACTTTAATAAGGATCTGATCTGTTTGTGTCCACAGACTCTGCAGGAGGTCGATAACAACAGGTGATTAAAAAAAATGTACGAAAACGTCACAGAAACATCAGAAGTCGCTTCTCCGCCTGCGTCTCTCATCTCAGAGTTCCACCAGCTGAAGGTGAAGCTTCATCTTCGTTCCTCTCCTCTTCATCGCCCACAGCCGAGCAACATGTAAAAACACACATTTTGTGAATGGAGTTTTGAATTGGATCTGATTGATGGTCCCGGGGTGGAGGGTTCGATTCCCAGAGGAGTGAACGTGACAGAGCAGAGGTCTCCCATGACGCTCTGTGAGGATGAGGGGGCGGAGCTTCACAGATATGTGATGTACAGACAGGAGCAGGGATGGATGAGGAGATGCCAGATGCCTGATGGACCCCCCGCCCCCCTCTCTCCCCCCGGCAAGTCTTTTTTATTTTAGATTTAAAGTTCAGAAGAGAAACTCCAGCTGCTGTCCCCGACCCCTCCTCTTTCCTCCTCCTCTTCCTCCTCTTAGGCGTCCGACTCGTCGCTGCTGTCGCGGCTGATCTCGATCTGCAGCGACGGCAGGTTGTCCAGCCGGCTCTTCTTCATCTTGTGCGACTTGCGCTCCTGTTTCTGTTTGATCATGGCGCCCCACATCTTCTGCAGCGTCGAGTCGTCTTCCTCCTCCACTTCCTTCACCTCCTCCTCCCCATCGCCTC
>NW_027210683.1:82500-87500 GCF_029030835.1 Brachyistius frenatus | reverse complement strand
TTTTTGATTCAATTCTATGCTAAATATCTGTTTAAAACTTTAATTTAATTTAATCTTATTTCTGTTTTACTGAGTGAACTGTATCTACAGAAAAACAAGAATTAGCCTACATTATCAGCCATAAAACCTAAAAAGAATTTGGAAAGCAGGACTTTTACTTATACTAGATTATTCTGAAGCACTGTTAGTTTTAGTTAACGTCCTCCAGTCCTGGGTAAAGCTGCTAAAGATGCTGTTTTGGGTCAAATGAAGAAGGTTAGATTTGTTGTCACGGTAACGTTAACGAACAGCAGCTGATTGTTAAACATAAACTCAATGCAGCTGAAGCTGAGCAGAGATTTTCCCTCCGACTGAGATGATGGACAGCTGCAATCACACCTCCTCCTGACTGACTCCTCCTGCAGGGAGCAGCAGGCGGGGGGGGGGGACGACTGAGGAGGAGGAGGAGGAAAAAATGTTTAACTGACGACCAAAATAAAAAGCAAGTCAACACGAATGCTATAAATTCAAAGAAAAACATAGTAAACGTTTATTTTTATTGGAGTATGGTGACTTTAAATGTTTCTCAAAATTTTCACTTTTACAGTGTATTTTTGAATAAACAGGAAGATTTACACGCACGCACGCACGCACACACACACACACACACACACACACACACACACACACACACACACACACACACACACACACACACACACACACAGAGGAACCAGACATCAGTGAAACAGTGCAAACGTCTCATCCTGCAGGAATACGTTTTTCTTCGTGAACAGAAACTCAGCGACATCTTTTAAGTTATGCTACATCATCATCTTCCTCTTTTCCAAAATAAATTAGCACTTTTATTTTGAAAAACAGGAACCTGAACTGGAGAAGTGGATGAACGGATGTTGTGCTTTCAGTGCAGGTTGGTTTGAGTTGACGGTTGAACAGATTCAAAGTTACATGTGATCATAAAACAGGAAGACGTACACAGTTTGTGTCACTTTAGTGCAAAGTAAAGACGTTTTTGCATCAAACAGCAGCGAAGCTTCTTCTTCCTGCAGGTTTCTAATGAGTCTCGGTTTGAACCGAACGATGGTAAACAGGAGTCACGTGATTAGTGTGTCAGGTTCAGAGCCACAAAGATGTTTGTTGCAGATGTTCTTCAGGGTTTTTAAAAGTGTGAAAGAGAACCAGCAGCAGGAATCATCAATCAATAATCTATCATTATATATTTAAATCAATAAAGGAGGCTTTGACAGGCAGTGTGAAATGGATCGATTACAAAACCAGGAAGTTCATTTAAAATTTAGCTAAAGTTCAGAATTTATTTATCTGCAGTGAACTTCTATATTATTTGAACAGAGCTATTTTTGGGGGCGGGGCTGTTTGATTGACAGGCCTGTGGTGCAGTCAGATTTCTGTTATAGGTGGGCGGGGCATAGTACAGATCCACCCTTTGCTCCTCCCTAGTTCGACCAAATATGGTCATTTCTGGCTTTGAAAAGCCGCCTTGACTCTGACACGGAGCCCTCTAGTGGACGGACGGGTGAATGACGCTCTGTTGCACGTGGACGTAAAATATTTTACATTTCAACGCAAATGAAGTTTCAGGAATCAGGAAGCGGAATTTTTTTTTTAAAGATTTCAGCAGGTTGACTTTAAATCAGGAGTCTCCAACCTTTCTTCCTCCGAGAGCTCCTCATTTTTAACATTTATTCACATAGCTGAGCTCCACCCAAACAGCTGAAACAGCTTCTTTTATGTGAACAATAACAAACAGACACATTTGGTATCACAGCAGCATGTGATTCGTTCTGTGTGTATTTCTTTACGTGTATAATCAGAGGTGAAACAAACCTTCAGCGACCTGCTGGCAGGTCATGAGCCGTGGGTTGGACACCGCTGATTTAAAGCAATAGAAAGTGCTTCAGCTACTTTATTTTTTAAAGTAAATTGTGGATTTGATGTCCAACATTTTCATGAAGATAAATAAATTAAATGTGATTAACGTGATGGTTTGTTGTGTGATGCTGAGTGTTAAACCGAAACCCTGAACGCATCGTGTCCTCACAGAGACAGAGAGACGTGTGGGTGACGGTCCATCTTCAGATCAATGCCCTCCCGCTGACTGGACGCTCGTATCCGTCTCAGTCTACGACTTTTAAAAACAAAAAACAATCAAAGCTCGACCTTTTTTTTCAGCCTCCATGTTTGTCCAGCGTCACAAACAGAAAACAGGCAGACAGGAAGTGGTACGCACCTCCGACCGCCGCCGGCCTCTCCGTCTAATGTCCCTGCTGAGGACAGACAACAGTCAGTCTGATCGAGACCAGACATTTAAACATAAAAACTGCTTAAAAGAAAAGTTGGGACAGAATGTGATGATTTGTAAATCATGTAAACTGAAATATTTAATTAAAAATCAGTCCATCTGAAATCGGGGCCAGAGAAGTTTCTGAATCATCTTTATATCTGTTTTCTTAGTTTTAAGGTTCGTTTGTGGATGCAGACAACGGTTTTCAGAAGTGTTCCTGAGCCCAGGCAGTGATTTCCACTACAGGATTTAATTTTCACTTAAATATGAGTTTAAATGATTTGCAAATCATCACATTCAGTTTTTAGTCACACTTTACACATCGTCACAACTTTTTGGGAAACGGGGTTGTAACATTAAATAAAGAACTTTTTTCTTGTATATTGCTGCAGATAAATATATGTAGTCATTAATTTTCATGAGTTTAATAGTAATAAGTGCCTTCTTCAGTTTGAACTATCGTTAGGTTATTAAACATAAACTAGAGGAGTGTAAATTCAGCTGCTGCTTAAAGAAGATACTGAGTGACGAGTTAGCATCCTGCGCTCTGATTGGCTCCCGTCAGACTGCGGGGGAGGGACTCACCTTCTCGAAGCGAAACTTGAGGTTGGTTCTGGGAGAGTTTTTATTCTTCATGTCTGAAAGAAGACGAAGGACACGACACGGTCAGAGCGACGTAGAAACACGCGAGACACTGCGTTTAACGTACATGAACGCTGCACCGACCTGTAGGGCTGCGACACGCCAGCAGGGGGCTTGAACTTTGACCCTCCAGCATCGCAGCCTGGGTGAGCTGAAGACAGAGAGAGAGAGGATGCATCAGTTAGTTACCACCACCATCAGGTCACACTGTGAACTACAACGCCGCCACCATCAGGTCACACTGTGAACTACAACACTGTCCTCTAATATTGGACTCTGAGAACATCATTCTTTGTCCGTCTCACCAGGTGCGTGTCGTCCACTGGGATGCTGAGGCTGCAGGTGCTGGACGTCGACCTGGAAATCTTATTGCCCTCCTTCTTTATGTGAATCCTGTGAATAAAAAAAACCTCTGATGTTTGTTGTTTTGTTTGATGAGTCATTAATACTGACCTGATGATACAGGAGCTACACACACCTGTCCCGTTGTCCCGCCTCTGGAGAGCTGGGATTGGACGGCAGCTCCGACCTCACCTCCAGCGTCGGGTGGCAGCTGTCGAAGCTCCTCTGCTCACTGAGGAGACTGAGACGTGAATTAAAGAGACAGAAGAAGACGGGGTTGAAGGAACAGTCCAATGTTTAGTGACGTGAAGTCAGATAGCAGCTGTTGATCAGAACGTCACCTCCTCGAACTGTGTCTCTCCGTTTGACTGTCGACACTCAGCAGTCGAGGAAAAAGTCCCGAGCGTCTCTTCACGGGCGACTTCACGTTGTACTGACAGAAAAAAACACAATCAGCTGTTCACCAATAAAACACTTCAACTGTAAACTTACTAACAACACCAACATGATGTTGTGTTTGTTGTTGTTTACCTCCAGGTTGAAGTGTGCCAGACCCCCCCCGCTCAGACTGGTGGGCAGTCCTGCCCCGCCTCTCGACATAGTCTCCATGGAGACGCTCCGCCCTCGCATCGCCCTCTGAGGTGGACGAAGAAGGTCAAATGTAAAACAAAGAACTTCTTTCAGAGTTCAGCGGAGACACGTCTGCATCCTTCATCCTACGAGTTGTTCTCAGACAGTCGAACCTGGTCTGATCGAAACTTTTCAGTCAGCTGAGACGTTGTAAACACAAACAGATGATGAACAATGATGCTGTCAATCATGTTATCATCCTTCCCTTCAGAAAAGTTCTGCTCGTTGATAATTCCATAAATAACTCGAACTGAGAGAATACAGAATAGAATAAAATCCAACACGCACCTTGATGGACTCCAGCAGTCCTCCGTGGGCGTGTCCGTTGTCGGCCCGCCCCTCCTCCTCCAGGCACGACGTCCATCCCAGCATGCTCTGGGAGCGTCTCTGCAGCTCGTCGTGGAGGCTGTCGAGCAGAGCGGCTCGGGTTCGCTCCTGAACGTGAACACAGAGGAACAGATGAGCGTCGTTCTCAGATGAAAGGACGGAGGAGGCGGGCGTGGCGTTTACCTCCAACCGGGCGAAGCGCTCGCTCTTGTAGCAGGCGAGCTCGGCGTTGATGAGCTTCGTGAGAAGAAAGTCTCTGAACTCTGGACCCTGAACACCAAACAGCACATGTGAGATCAGTTCACAGTTTCAGCAACTCGACCGAACGTCTGTCTCACCTTCTTAAAGACGGCGGGACTCGGGAGGGGCGGGCCGAACGGAGGCACGTCTTCTCGCGCTGTGACGGACACCTGTCAATCACAACAGGTTCTACAGTCACTGATAGAAACAATCTTTATATTCAACAGACTCTTCAGGAAGTCGTGATCTGGTGATTCTGAAAGATATGTAGAAAACATCGTGAACAAAAGCTCTGCTGAAAAAAAACTTTCAAAATAAAACAGACTTTTATCTTCTAGATTATTTTCCTGTTGGAACAATCTGAGTCGTTTCTCTTTTCTCATATTTCATAGTTTGTTTGAAACAACCTGAAGCAGAGATGAAGCTCGTCTGTTTATCTGAAGACGTTCAAATTAAAGCCGTCTGTCTGCCTGTAATAACTCCGGTTCTCTGAGGTAAACTCTGCCGCTGTCTCAGT
>NW_027210683.1:67500-75000 GCF_029030835.1 Brachyistius frenatus | reverse complement strand
CACGAATCGGAGCGAGAAGCAGCAGAGTTATGAGTCGACTACAACGTCCTGAGATACAGATACGGCGGGCGTAGGGTCATATTGACCTTGACCTCTGACCTCTGATCACCAAAATCTATTCAGTTCATCCTCGAGTCCAAGTGAACGTTTGTACCAAATTTGAATAAGTTCCCTGCAGATTTTCTGGAGATATTGTGGTGACGAGACATCATGAAGACGTGCTGCTGTTACTGCTGAGGAGACATTCAAACCTTTATTTTGAAAAGCAGCCTCGCTCTACTTTTAGGGCCTGAAACATAAAGCTGAAACACCACAAAATAAAAATAAAAAATCAGGAATAAATAAAAGAGAACTAAAGAGTTCTATTTAATAATCTGCCATCATCTCGTTAACTCGCCCTCGTTTCCATCCTCACGCCTCTGAATTCACTTTCTTTTCCCCCAAACTGACATTTCCAGTGAGATAAAAGCGGATCGGCCGGAGGGACGGCGACCTCGTGGAGCCCAAAGAGAAGCAGCGTTACATAAAAAGCTGAGAAAGACAACAGGAAACAAACCGGAGACCGAGAGGACAAGAGGACATTTTACATTTACTGACATTCAGGAGGAAAACGTCCTGCTGTAAAACTACAACCACTGGGGTGAGGTCAGAGGTCAGAGGTCAGCAGCTCATCTCTGAGCTGCAGGAGAATTAAAAGGGATCTGATTGGTCCGTCATTCTTCAGAGGAACATTCAGGGAGAAGCTGCACAACACGTCTGAGGCGGCGTCCAATCAGTAAGCATCAATCAGAAGGTTTGACTGACAGGTGCTGACAGCCGTCACCAGCTGATCTGTCATCGCGCTGCGAGTGTCACGGTAAAGATGGTGCAGCGCGTCACGTCTGACCTGCTGACGAACAACATGCTGTCCGTGTCCGGGGAGGTTTGTTGTTGTTTGTTGTTGTATTAAACAGATTGTTATCGTCTGCAGTCAATATTGAAAACAAACAAACCTGACAGAAGAGCTGGTTCGTCAGGAAATAAAAGAGGGCGGAGCTTCTGGGCCTGAAAGATGAAGTCTTACAGTGTAATACCACCGAGGGCCACTAGAGGATGGCTCCAAAAACCTGATTCTCATTTAAATATTGACACAGACATCATCATCATCCTCATCATCATCATCATCATCATCATCATCCTCATCATCATCATCATCATCATAATCGTCCTCATCATCATCATCCTCATCCTCATCATCATCATCATCATCATCATCATCCTCATCATCATCATCATCCTCATCCTCATCCTCATCCTCATCATCATCATATCGTCCTCATCATCATCATCCTCATCCTCATCATCATCATCATCATCATCCTCATCATCATCATCATCCTCATCATCATCATCATAATCGTCCTCATCATCATCATCCTCATCATCATAATCGTCCTCATCATCATCATCCTCATCATCATCCTCATCCTCATCATCATCATCCTCATCATCATCATCATCATCATCATCATCATCCTCATCATCATCATCATCATCATCCTCATCATCATCATCATAATCGTCCTCATCATCATCATCATCATCATCATCATCATCATCATCATCATAATCGTCCTCATCATCATCATCATCATCGTCATCATGAGTTTAAAGTAAATCTGAGTTGTTAAAATAATCAGTTTCTATTCAGAACTCCAACAGAACGAACAGAAAGATGAAGACCTGCTGAGAGAAAAGGTCACTCAGCGAGGAGCAGTGTGTGTGTGTGTGTGTGTGTGTGTGTGTGTGTGTGTGTGTGTGTGTGTGTGTGTGTGTGTGAGCCACACTTTAAAATAAAACAGTTTTACACTTTTAACCCGACTCTCAGCTGGTTCGTTATCGCCACTGACAGCCGCATGTCACAGCTCATTACATCACACACACACACACACACACACACACACACACACACACACACACACACACACACACACACACACGGTAACATGATACACTGATGTCAAAATGTGCTCCGGGTCATTCCCACAATGCAACACCCCTCCAGGGTCGTTACATCATGAACAACAAGCTTCTGACAGTTCGAGAAGCTTTTGAGGAACTAAACCTGCGTTTAAATGTTCCTGCAGGACCAAAAGGTTCCTGATCTTGAAGCTGCTTCAACACCGTTAGGTCCGGACCAAAATATCAGCTCCGAGTTCGTAGCTTCAGGTCTGTAAAGTGGTTCTGATCCAGAAGTGTCTTCAGCTGCAATACCAGCGAGTGCCACTAGAGGTCGGCTCCAAAAAGCCTCCGGCTCCATAGACTCCCATTCAACTTCTCTCATCAAATCCAAAGTGAATCAAATGTGTCCATCAGTTATCTCGGTGTTGTTAGCTAAAGTCACTCCTTCTTCTTAGTTTTCTGGAGGTCCATCTGAAAATAATCCCTCATTCATTAGAAAAGAAGATTCAAGAAGACCTGTTTTTGGGGGCGTGTCTGTTTGACAAACCGACGGGTGATGTCATCAGTCCCAGCTGTCCTCAGCTGCAACTGTCACTAAACCAGAGCTGAGCATGCAGGAAGATGAAAGAGGAACCGGTGACAGGAAGTAGAGACGCCAGGAACCGTCAGCGTTTTGGAAGAGTTTCAACTTCAAATCAGGCCGATGAGTTCGACTGTGACGCTCGCTGACACATCGGATTCACGTATCTGAAGAGAAACGCCTCCGGTGGACGATATGAATGGTGAGCTGATGATGTTTGGGCTATTGCTCTGTGCAACATTTAATGGTGACCCAATAGTTTAGACTGGTTTCAAGACTGGTTTAGACTGGTTTAGGCTGGTTTAGACTGGTTTAGACTGGTTTCAAGACTGGTTTAGACTGGTTTAGGCTGGTTTAGACTGATTTAGGCTGGTTTCAAGGCTGGTTTAGACTGGTTTAGGCTGGTTTAGGCTGGTTTAGGCTGGTTTAGGCTGGTTTCAAGACTGGTTTAGACAAGACTAGGCTCTGAATCTGTCCAATCATGTGACAAGCAGTCCTGACCGATTCTGGCTCCCCAGTCATGTAGTTTGTTCGGTCCTCGGCGTCACTGCGAGGCTGTAAAGACCACTGCAGCCTGCAGGGGGCGCTGCTACGTGACATTCTCACTGCTACAGGCTGCTGATCATCAAAATGAAGGAAACTGGGACTCTTCAGAAACGAGCTCGTCTCCTCCACGGCCAACAGTTTTATTCCTAGAAGCTCGTTATCTTCATCAGGTGCGAACGAGTCGTCGCTGTCGACAACGGCATGAAAAAACAAACACCAACAACATAACAAGATAAACAACAACAACAACAACAACAGCAGGAGAGCAGATACACTGCTGGCTTCTGTTTCTCGACAGACGGACCGGCTGCCCTTTAGCTGCACACACACACACACACACACACACACACACACACACACACACACACACACACACACACACACACACACACACACACGTGTCGGTTCTTCCGCCTTTTTGGGGACTCTGGATGACAATGTATTCCCAGGATACTGACCTGAAACTAAATGTGTCTCTGACCTGCAGTGTAACAGTCTCCGTCCTGTCCAGGTGTGAACGCTACACACACACTACACACTACACACTACACACTACACACTACACACTACACTGACATAAAGTACACACAGACACACACACCCCAGTCTGAATCAAACTGAATTTATTTCCTCCAGAACACGACTCCAGTTTAACTCCACATGTTGCTGCAGATGTTCGAGTTCGATCAATGTCAACAGAACTCAGTCACACGTAACGTCTCACTGTTTACACATGCAAACGTAAACAAGAATAAACAATGCATTTACAAAAACAAACATACAAACAGCCGAACGCATCACAGCAGAGTGATGCCAGAAAAACGCATGAGAAATAACGACACACACACACAGATGGAGGAAATGCCAGACTCACCACTGGTCGTGTGGCATCGTTGCGTTTCCGTCGGTTACTGAGCGTATCGCTCAAACCTCACACACCAACACTACACCCCCCCCCCCCACCACCACCACCGCCACCACCACCCACCATAACGTCAGGGACCATTAGGATTAGAGATAGAGATAGAGAGAGAGAGAGAGAGAGAGAGGGAGGGAGGGAGAAGAGGAAACAGAGACGAACAGGAAACAGGGAAGAAGAGGGGGAAACAGAGAGGAAGAGGAAACAGGGAGGAAGAGGAGGAAACAGAGAGGAAGAAGAGAAAACAGAGAGAAAGAGGAGGGTTTATACAGGTTATCAATATTAAATATATAAACTGTGATGTGGGCGGAGCTATCCACATGTTTGTGGATGTCATTTTATCTGCACACGTGTTCCTTTGATGAACTGTGAATATATAATAAACATGTTCAGGATACAGGATGAATGTCTCCATCAGTTATCTGGCAGACAACCCTAACCCAAAACCAGGTCTTCTTGAATCTTCTTTTCTAATGAATGAGGGATTATTTTCAGATGGACCTCCAGAAAACTAAGAAGAAGGAGTGACTTTAGCTAACAACACCGAGATAACTGATGGACACATTTTATTCACTTTGGATTTGATGAGAGAAGTTGAATGGGAGTCTATGGAGCCGGAGGCTTTTTGGAGCCGACCTCTAGTGGCACTCGCTGGTATTGCAGCTGAAGACACTTCTGGATCAGAACCATTTTACAGACCTGAAGCTACAAACTCTTTTAGAAACAGTCTGTGGTTCGGAGCTGATATTTTGGTCACCACCAGACTGAATAGTCTGAAAGTTCGGATCGAACAGGTCGGTGTAAAAGCAGCTTAAATGTCAGGAACCTTTTGAACGGCCGACCAGATGGTTGAACAAGAATATGAACTCTAATAAAGGTTTTACGAATCCCACATGTTCTGTTTCGATGCCTCCTTTTTCAAAACATTAGTATTAAAACAGTATTAAAGACTGTCGAAAGTTAAAAAAAATAATCCTTTTATTGTTTATCTCTGCTGCTCCGTATTAATTTTGACCTTCTGACTCTCCAGTTAATCAGACCTCCTTCTCCTTCTAACACCTGAACACTCTGACATCACACTTCCTCCTCCAGAGCATCTCATTATCTCTGAGGTCTTACGAGGAGTAAATCCAGAGATCAGCTGAGAGTCTCAGATTAGAGAAACTGCCTGATTTAAGTTTCCTTCATCGTCACTTTTGTCTGAATGTCGCTGAAAGCAGCAGCTGATAATTCATCCATCTGATTCCTAACAGTTGTAATGTGTCTAAATGGAAACCAACATTTGGGCAGTTTGTCTGTGACTCCGTATGAAGACTGGATTGTTCTTTAGATTCTCTCTCCTCCCAACACAAAGACAGAGAAGAAGAGACAGACGGGAGGACGTTACAGCAGGGTGCCGGACACACGGAGACGGAGCGCCGTTAACAGACGGATCCGTCTGGACCGAACACGACGTCTCAGCAGCAGAACAGCAGCGAGTGGTCGGGGGGCGACGTCGCCGGTCGGGGGGCGACGTCGCCGGTCGGCTCGAACCTTCAGATCCAGTTTGAAGATGAAGAATTGATTAAAAGGAAGCGTACTCGTTCCTTTTTCTTTTTACTTCAAACGTCCCGCTACAGATCGTGACGGATACGACCAGGATGGTCAAAGGTCAAGGTGTATTTTGATGTTGTTATATACAAACTACATGCAACAGCATGTACTTCATAAAGGCAGCTGCAGTACGAACTGAGAGGAGAAAGGAAGAGTTGGGACGGAGCCTGAGGACACTAAGCCCCGCCCATCTACACCGGAATGGCAAGTCTATTGGAGCCAGCCCCTTGTGGCCATCAGTGGTACCACACTTTAAGACACTTGGAACATTTTTACGTCCATTTGACCGTTGTGTTTAGTCCTGTGCTGTGATTGGTCGATCGGATGTTTTTACTCACCGAGCTCTCAGAGCGCTGACCGTCGACTTATCAATCCTGCAAAGACACACAGAGGACATTCTGTTAACGCCTTCTGATAACAGCAGGAGATTTATACCCTCAGTAACCCGAGAGGTGAGACCTCACCGATAAAAACCTCCGTCATCAAACACACCGAAGACCAAGAGCACCATAAAACATCTCGGAACAGACGGAGTCGCTACGGACCACAGAAACACGTTAATATGAAGCAGAAACACGTTAATATGAAGCAGAAACACGTTAATATGAAGCAGAAACACGTTAATATGAAGCAGAAACACGTTAATATGAAGCAGAGCAGCAGGAAATAAGAGAATAAACCAGTTATGAACTAAAAGCTCATCAGAGAAACATAAACTCTGTTTTTGTGTCTGTTGATGAGATTGTTGAATAAAATCAGGCTTTTAAGAATGTTTTTTTGTTTTTTCTTTCACACTCAAAGATGTAATAATTAAAATTAAGGTTAACTTTAGGTTAGGTATAAGTTAAATTAAGTTAAGTTAAGTTTAGGTTAACTTACATTAGGTAAAATACCTTTAGGTGACCTCTAGTGACCTCAGAAAAGACATTTGAGGTCATCACTCCATAATTCAAACTCTAAGTATGAGAAGATTTCATACAAATGTCAAACAGGATAAAATGATGAAATGATGACATTTTATATCCAATAGGTCAAAGGTTAACTTCACCGTGACATCATCATGTTTCTGTCCATTATTCAGCTCTATAACTCATTGAATCAGAGACAGTGACCACCCTTCACATGTGGTCATATCCTGAACGTGTGACGCTAATAATAATAATAAAAATAATAATAATAATAATTAAAACTTTAAGCAGTGATATACGGTCCCTCGCACGCTGCACGTCGGGGATCTAGCGGTTCGGGGCCGCCAGATCCCCGACGTGCAGCGTGCGAGGGACCGTATATCACTGCTTAAAGTTTTAATTATTATATATAGAGGACAGAGGAAACGAGGAGAGAGGAAGGGAGAAGAGAGGAAAGGAGGAGAGAGGAAAGGAGAAGAGAGGAAAGGAGGAGAGAGGAGGAGTGATGTAGAAATCGAAAGTGATCGACTCGCCATTAAAAGCCAGCTGGAGGATGACTCGGAGAAAAGTGGACTCACAAGTCATAAATGACACAGGCTGCTATATCTGCACACACACACACACACACACACACTCACACACACACACACACACACACACACACACACACACACACACACACACACACACACACACACACACACACACACACACACACACACACACACACACACACACACACACACACACACACACACACACACACACACACACACACACACACACACACACACACACACACACACACACACACACACACACTACTTTATTATCTATTGCTGCTGCAGTAAAAAAAAAATGTCCCCTCGGGGATTAATAATGTAACTACCTAACCTAACCTAACCTAACCTAACCTAACCTAACCTAACCTAACCTAACCTAACCTAACCTAACCTAACCTATTAGAAAGTAGGTGGTTTTGGAGGCGTGGCTATTTGATTGACAGGCCTGTG
>NW_027210683.1:15000-62500 GCF_029030835.1 Brachyistius frenatus | reverse complement strand
TTGTGTCTGGCTCTCCTCCCTTTCCGTGGATCTCTGCCTCCTTTCCTCCCTCCCTCTCTGTTGCTCTCTTCTCTGTCGGTCTAACTCCTCATCTCTCCACCTATAAATACTCTCCTCCAGTCAGACGCCTCCCTCCTCCTCCTCGCTCTTCATCCTCCCACCGCGTCTCCTCCCGCTGGTAATGCTTCTCCTCTCTCGTCGACAATAGGAGGAGCAGGGTGGAGGTAAACACCGTGTTGCCTCTCTCTCCATCCACAACTTATCATACATAATAAATGGAGATAAATGGATTTGATGTTACGTAACGGAGGCTCAGTGTGAAGCTTGAACTCACCAACAAACATCTTTTCATTCATCAGTCTGACAGAAAATTAGAGCTGCAACCGTCCAATTAACAGAAAACTAATCAGCAGCTGCAGGGCTTTTATTCTGAAAATAAATGATTTTACCATTTTTGTTGAGGTGCAAAATAATAATAATAATTAGAAATAATAATACTCCACAGACCAGAGTTCACGTCCATCTGTAGTACCACTGAGGACCACTAGGACCGTCTCCATAGACTCCACCTGTAGTACCACTGAGGACCACTAGGGGCTGTCTTCATAGACTCCACCTGTAGTACCACTGAGGACCACTAGGACCGTCTCCATAGACTCCACCTGTAGTACCACTGAGGACCACTAGGGGCTGTCTTCATAGACTCCACCTGTAGTACCACTGAGGACCACTAGGGGCTGTCTTCATAGACTCCACCTGTAGTACCACTGAGGACCACTAGGGGCTGTCTTCATAGACTCCACCTGTAGTACCACTGAGGACCACTAGGGCCGTCTCCATAGACTCCACCTGTAGTACCACTGAGGACCACTAGGGCCGTCTCCATAGACTCCACCTGTAGTACCACTGAGGACCACTAGGGGCTGTCTTCATAGACACCACCTGTAGTACAACTGAGGACCACTAGGGGCCGTCTTCATAGACTCCACCTGTAGTACAACTGAGGACCACTAGGGGCCGTCTTCATAGACTCCACCTGTAGTACCACTGAGGACCACTAGGGGCCGTCTTCATAGACTCCACCTGTAGTACCACTGAGGACCACTAGGGGCTGTCTTCATAGACTCCACCTGTAGTACCACTGAGGACCACTAGGGGCCGTCTTCATAGACTCCACCTGTAGTACCACTGAGGACCACTAGGGGCCGTCTTCATAGACTCCACCTGTAGTACCACTGAGGACCACTAGGGGCTGTCTCCACAGTGAGTCGTACTCCTCCAACCAGAATCACATCCTGAAATAAAGTTTAATTTTCATACATTTAAACAGTTAAAGCGTTCTTAGTGAATAAATATAAAGTTTCCAGACTTCTTTTCAAATATTTTACATCCGTTTGGACTTCGAACTTGTTTCCATGTTTCTGAAAGAGTTAAAACGTCAATATTTGACTGAAGGTGGAACATTTCTGAGCCACTAAAAATAAACAGAAAAAAACAAGAGAGTTGGTTTCTATGGCGATGAAAACACAGGATGAGATGGTGAGAAGAGCCGCCGGCGCCCCCTACAGGCTGAACGATGAACAACAGAGGCTGAAACAAGGCTGCTCATTCCTGAGACACCAAAACAACGCGTTGCTATGACGACACAGTTTATACAATTTAGAGTCAATCAATCAGCGGAACGAAAGAACAGCGATGAATGAACAAATAATAATAACTAACTAACTTAATCCTGATTTAATTTACTTTATTCTAATTTGAACCAAGCCTATAACTAACTTCTAATTTAAGTCTGACCGAACAGGGCAAGTAAATAGTCGCATATGCAACTAAAAATAGATTTGTGCATGTTGGAAAAATAAGCGAACCGAAGTGAAATCACAACGTTTCATGAACATAAACACATTCAGGAAGACGAGGAGAAACAACTTCAGTAAAGTTGGAAAAATATTCACAGTTTTCAACGAATAACTTCTTACTTAAACATCGTAAACACAAATCTAACAAAGGAAGTTAGCCAACAAGCTAAAACCTGAGAGGTTCAGGGACCGTCGGAAAAGTGACGCACAGAAACCAAACTATTCAATAACTTTGGTCTTTAATTTAATTTAATTTCTAAAATCACTTCACACATCAATGATCTCCTGTCGGTTTTTTCCCAAAATAAATTCGCAAAATTATGCAAAATAATTTGCATTATAATAATTAAGAGTTTTCTGTTTTTACTCACTGATCAAAATGCCTTGTTCTGAGGTCCGATAGATGAATCAGCGACCCGGAGGTCGATGGGTCGGAACCATCCTCTGATCAACTCAGGTTTCCATCAAACCGCTCAGAACCAATCATTTCTATTGATCCTGGAGGAAGTTACAACCAAAGATCAGTCGCAAATCCAAAGTCAACCAGCTGGTTTTGATTTAGTCGTGTTTAATTTGTAGTTTTAGATTTCAAAGCAGTTGTATTCTGATTTTTCATCTCCTCTTTGAATATTTTCTGTTGTCTTCATGTTTTATCACAGTAAAATTAATCTTTGTGGTTTTGTGCAGATGGTCGAACAAAACAAGACATTTGAAAAACGTCACTTTGAGATTGTGACGAGCATTTTCCACTTCATGCTGACATTTTATAGTCCAAATGATTACCCAATAATCTAGGAAATAATCTGCAGATAAATCAATAATTATTATTTGCAGCCCAATAAAATATAGTCACTTCTAACTCATTAAAACCAAGATGGCAGCAGCCACAGGGCCAGACTAGAGTCTTCAAAAACACAGATCACAAATTGGTGACGTCACGCAGGGTTGCAGCTTGGTTACCATGATGTAGTTCATATATTTAAATTGAAAAAAAAATAAAAATGTAATAAATGGCTCGCTGCGAGCAGGGTTCGAACCTGCGCGGGGAGACCCCATTGGATTTCAAGTCCAACGCCTTAACCACTCGGCCATCGCAGCTGGCGTCATGTAACCTGTCAGGTGTATAATTTGATTCACACATGAAAACCCGGTAGTTCGCTCCGGTGCTCGTGTTGCGGTGTTACGGTTCTTCCAGCGACCATCAACCACTTTCGGTTTCGGCTGCCGTTCATGTTGGAGGAGGTCGTACTTACACACAGGCTCCGTGATGGAGGACAGTCCCGGAGTTTTAAAGGTGACTTGAACTCCGCAGCCGGCGGTTGAAGAAGCAACAGACACCGAGATATTCTCGCCTCTGGTTCTTTACTTCTTCTACGACATGTTAGTCACACACGGCGGACACCGACTCCCCCGACAATGTCTCTTTGTCGGAGCGGCAACATCAAAGACCTACTTTCATTGCAGTGAGGAGGCGCCACCGTGTGGTGCCACTCGGTACTGCAGGAGAAGCACTACACATCACACGAGATAGTCCGAGAAATGACGGTAAATCCCGTTAATGCTCAATCCTCCACGTACAATCCACGGTAAAGCGTATTGGTTTTATTTTCCCGCCCATTACGTCTCTCGGCTCTGTTGCTCTCTGACGCTGAACGCAATTATATATCGACTTCCGGGCGCTACTTTACGGATATATTCAGGTTCCCCGAACCTTAGCTGCACTGTGTGGGGATGTAGCTCAGTGGTAGAGCGCATGCTTCGCATGTATGAGGTCCCGGGTTCAATCCCCGGCATCTCCAACCTTTTGTTTTCTGATGCCTCATGCGACACTGAGCAACTGATCAGGTAATAACAACAGGCACGAGGAGGCGCTGCTTCCCTCTACTAATATAGCAGCCGAAATATAATCTAACCTCCTCCGCTTTTATTTTGAAAGTTGTCCGGTGTCACAGTCAAAATCATAATTCTGTTGATTATTTTCCTTTTCTCTTCCTTCTTTGTGTGAAACCAAATGTCTAAAGACATTCTATATGTTAGGGACAAAATATTGGATTACTTCATATTGTTTTACGTTTAAATGTCAGCGTTTTTATTTACAGTACTTGTTTTCTGCCGTTAAACAAAAACCTCATGGTTCCACTGGGGCTCGAACCCAGGACCTTCTGCGTGTAAAGCAGACGTGATAACCGCTACACTATGGAACCACCTGCTGCCCCAACGGAGAACATGGAGCTTAAGAAGGGACACACGAGTAGAGATGTAATATTCAATGTATAAAGATGAGGATATGACTGAAGGGTGAAAAACTACTGCACTAATGAATATTTGAATAAATACAGGTGGAAGAATATAAAAAGCTGAAATAATACAGAAATAAAGTACAAACGAATGAATGAAATGTCACTATTAATTACATTATTTTGTCTTTTATAGCTGCTAGACAGAGTGTGTAACCTGAGCTGACGTGTTCAGGTATGTGGAGGTGTGGTTGTGGGCGGAGCCTTTAACAAAGAGCCATAAAATTTACCTGCAGCTGCCAAACATCTCATCAGCCCTCAGAGGAGACAGGCGTCGCTTTCCAGGTGAGTTTACCTGTCGGCCTCCTGCTGACAGGATGAAATATGTTCTGCGTTCATTTGAATTCATTTAACAAACACTTCATGAACTTTTGCTGCATATTTTACTTTTTTATTAACTAATATTTATTAACTGTAAAACAGCAACTTTAAAAACTCACCTTGTTTATTTTCTGTTGAACTGAATGTGAAGTTGTGCTGACATCATCAAAACCTCCAAAATCCTGTGTGGTTTCATCAACACCAAACTAAACAGGATTCACTGATTGTAGATGTAGATGCAGCCTGGTTCACTTTATTTCGTCTGTTTTGGACCAAAACGGTACACCAACGGCAGGTCAGTGTGACGAACAAAAATCTTTCCAGGAACCAAACAACCCGAATAAATACAACAACAAAAAATAAGAATTCATCTTTAATTTAAGATGATTTTTCTGATACTTAAAAAAGTTCTTTCCACCAAAAATCTGCTTCACTAAGAACTTGATTTTATTATTCATAATTTGAATTTGCTGATGCTTTTCTGTCTTCAGCTGGTTCAAACAGCAGGAAGTGACCTTTTAATGTGAAAGTCTCTTTGTTTGATGTTTCTCTGTAAGTGGGAGAGCTAACTGTCCTTCATTTACAAGTCAAATATCAGCGAGTACAAACAAATGAGCTGCGATCAGTCAGCTGCAGACGAAGAACAGAGTTCAGCCTCAACAGGAAGTCGGAGGATTTCTGAGTGTTTGTAATAAGTTGAGTCTAGAATCAGAAACGCTGGAGACGCTTCCAGTTCTGTCAAGTGAAGCTTACACAATAGTGCAATAAACTGCAATACCACTGAGGGCCACCAGGGGCTGCTCCAATACATCAGCTCACGAACCTGCAGCCCACCAGGTGGCGCCGTCCTGATCCGTCTTCACACCCTCAGCAGTTCCGTCACCATCATGTCCGACACAACGACTTCCTGTCAGGAGTTCGAAGTGACCATTCACACCTCACCTGGTTCCACCTGCGGAACCTTCAGCCGCCTGTGGCTCACCCTGATTGGCTCTGAGAGCGAGACTCCGCCCATCAGCATGAACGAGAGCGACCGTCGCCTCCTGCCGGGGTCGGTGAGTGACATCGTGTTTCCGAACAGTTAGTCTTCGTACGCGTAGTTTACTCTTCCACTTTTACTTTGAAAATCTCTTCTTCCTGTCCTCGCAGACGTGTCAGGCCCGGGTCTGGGCCAGCGGTCCTCTGGGTCGGCTGGTTCTGGTCCGGCTCCGGCTGGAGGTTCGGACCGGATTCCCCGACATGGACTGGCACTGCAGCCGGGTGGCGGTGCGGCAGGTGGACGGGCCGGTCCAGGTGTTCCTGTGCGAGCGGTGGCTGCGGCCAGTAGAGGGCGACGTGGAGCTGCGGAGCGCCAAGTGTGAGATAACGGACACGTTGATGGTTCTGATCCGTTCGCCATCTTTAATTTAAACGTTGAACTTCATCTGTTGTCTTCGCTCTGTTCGAATAGTTTCTGGTTGCCGTGACAACGGTTCTTCTTCTGATTGGTTCTCAGTTTGTTTGTTGAAGGACGAGACGGAGGAGAAGCTGAAGCAGCAGCGACTCCGACAAGTACAAGGACAGCAGGAGCTCATCAGGTGAAAACACGCCTCATCAGACTCCCCCCTCTTGTTCGTGTCACTCCTCCCTCCTCTTCATCACGTCCCTCCCTCCTCTTCATCACGTCCCTCCCTCCTCTTCATCACGCCCCTCCCTCCTCTTCATCACAGGCCTCCCTCCTCTTCATCAGACTCCCCCTCCTGTTCGTGTCACTCCTCCCTCCTCTTCATGACGCCCCTCCGTCCTCTTCATCACACGCCCCCTTCCTGTTCGTGTCACTCCTCCCTCTTCATCACGCCCCCCCTTCCTCTTCATCACAGGCCTCCCTCCTCTTCATCACTCCCCTCCCTCACGCCCCTCCCTCCTCTTCATCAGACTCCTCCCTCCTCTTCATCAGACGCCCTCCTCTTCATCAGACTCCTCCCTCCTCTGCATCACACGCCCCCCTCCTGTTCGTGTCACTCCTCCCTCCTCTTCATCACACGCCCCCCTCCTGTTCGTGTCACTCCTCCCTCCTCTTCATCACACGCCCTCCTCTTCCTCTCCAGGTGGCGTCCGTTCATCACTGGCGCTCCTTACTGCGTCGACCTCGACAGTCTGTCTGACCTCGGGCCGAACCTCAGTTACTTTCACAAGACGTGAGGCCCCGCCCACAACGTACGGATGGTCAGGTGAGTCAGACGGAGGGGCGTGACGGAGTCTGAGCTGTGTTCGCCTCTCGCCCGTAGCCCCGCCTCCAACCTGCACCACCTGAGAGGGTTCATCAGCCGGGCCGAACCCTGGAGCGACTTCTCAGAGCTGGAGACGCTGTTCGCCCACATCGGACACCAGAACACCATCGCCCGTAAGAAACACAACTCCACCCACAACAAACACAACTCCACCCACAACACTGTCTGTCTCTGTCTGTCTGTCCTCAGGGTTCGTCCAGGCTCACTGGACAGACGACTGGTATTTTGGTTACCAGTGTCTGAACGGCAGTAACCCTCTGCTGCTGCGTCAGACCCGCCTCCTCCCGGCCAACCTGTCCGTCACCTCCGACATGCTCCGCCCCTTCCTGCCTGGAGACTCCTCCCTCGAGCAGGAGCTTCAGGTGTGTGTGTGTGTGTGTGTGTGTGTGTTCTTCCTCTAGCTGTTGTGTGTGACAGGATGTTGATGATCTGTGATGTCACAGAAAGGAACCATCTACCTGTTGGACTACGATGTTCTGGACGGTCTCCCGGGCAACGTGATCAACAGGAAGCAGACGTACCTGTCGGCGCCGCTGTGCCTGCTGCACCTGAACCAGCAGGGTCAGCTGGTCCCCGTCGCCATCCAGGTGAGTTGCCAGAAACCAGCTTTTATTCTGAAACTCTCAGGAGTTAGTGAGTCAATGGTTTTCCCGCCTGCAGCTGCAGCAGATGCCGAGCCCTCAGAACCCGGTCTTCCTGCCCTCTGACCCCAGCTATGATTGGCTGCTGGCTAAGATCTGGGTCCGCTGTGCCGACTTCCAGTTCCACCAGCTGGTGTCCCACTACCTGAGGACCCACATCATGGGGGAGCTGCTCTGTGTGGCCACGCTGCGCCACCTGCCAGATTTCCACCCCCTGCACCAGGTACCTCAACAACATCGACTCACCTGAGCAGTGTTGTTGCGTGGAGCCATCTCCATGACGACCGTCGTCTGTCTTGTTGTTTCTGTTAACGTCTGGTTCTGGTGAACATTTTCAGACATTTGAACTCATTGTGTGGTCAGATCAGTTGAAGTGGTTCACAAACAAACAGTTTCTTGATGTTTTGTCACAGTTTGTTATTATTGGGTCTTCTCTGCTCTCTGATTGGTTGTTTCCGTGACAGCTGCTGATGCCTCACGTCCGGACGTCTCTGCAGATCAACCTGCAGGCCCGAGCATCGCTGCTGGCGATTGGCGGAGTCTTCGATCAGGTAAAACTTTAAGGTGGGATCAGTGCAGCCGGTGGGGGCGGGGCCAGCGGGGTTGGTGGGGGCGGGGCCAGCGGGGACGTGTTCCCCATCACCACGGTAATGTGTTGGGTCTCGTCCCCTCCAGGCGGTCGGTTCTGGTCTGAACACGTTATCTGTCCTCCTCTCCCGGGCCTCGGCCAGGATCCGGTACCGGTCCCTGTGCGTCCCCGACGACCTGATGGACCGCGGCTTGGACAACCTGCCGCAGAGCTACTACGGACAGGACGCCCTGAGAGTCTGGGAGGTTCTGCACGGGTAAACAAACGCACCTCGGCCAGGTGGGACGTCCTGAGAGAGAGAGTTTAATGTGTGTGTGTGTGTGCAGGTTCGTCCTCAGCTGGCTGGATGTGTATTACAGCGGAGACGAGGACATCCAGCAGGACTCGGAGCTCCAGTCGTGGATCAGTGACATCAACACACACGGCTTCACACCCCACTCAGGTGGTTGGTTGGTTGGTTTGTTACTGAGATGGACGGAGCTGAGCTACACATCCTGTACATCTGGAATCTCTTTGCCCTGAACTCAGACTGACAGGTTCACGTCAGCAGAACTACAGGAGACCATCAGGTGTGATGAGACATGTTAAAACGTTAACGCAGCCTGTGAAGCTGAGCTCAGGGCAAAGAAACCCTACAGGTCACCTGTCCTCTAATGTCTCCGTCGTCTCACCTGTCCTCTAACGTCTCACCTGTCCTCTAACGTCTCACCTGTTCAGGTTTCCCGACGGTCTTCTACACCAAAGCTGAACTGTCCAAGTTCGTCACCATGGTCGTCTTCTCCTGCTCAGCTCTGCACGCCGCCGTCAACTTCTCACAAGTTCGTCACACAAGCATTTTATTCTAGTTTCACTTCCTGCCGTCTGTGATTGTTGGCCCCGCCCCCTTATTAGTTTCACCTGTCCCTCGTTGTCCTCCTCTCCCTGCTGTATCTGGTCTGGCGTATTTTTAGCGTGTCCCTTTAAGATGTTTCCCTCGTGTCTCCAGCTGGACTTCGCTCTCTGGATGCCGAACTGTCCCGCCTCCATGGCGCGTCCGCCGCCGCAGGTGAAAGGCGCCGTGACGCAGGACGACATCATGTCCTACCTGCCGGACGTGAACTCCACCTGTCGCGTCCTGATGGCGCTGACTGTGCTGTCACAGCCCAGCGTCAACTTTGTGAGATAACTCCGCCCACTCCGTCCTCCTGCTCCACAGGGAGAACCAATCAAACATTCAGGATCAGAGCTTCTTTTTGGGATTCACAATTCTTTGTCAAATGTTTATGTATGTTCATTTTTGAGCTTTTTTATTGTAAATATTTGTTGTTTTCGTCTGTCTCCCCCTGCAGGTTCCTCTCTGTCAATACAAGGAGGCCGTCTTCCAAGACGACCCCCACCGCAGGCTGGTGGAGGAGGTGCAGGCTCAGCTCAAGGCCATTTCTGATGACATCACAGAGCGCAACAGCCAACTGGAGCTGCCGTATCCATACCTGTTCCCCGGACGCATCGAGAACAGCGTCGCCATTTAAATCCACATCAGACCGCAGGGATCATCATTATTATTATTATTATTATTATTAATAATAAATCCAGTGGGGGGCTGCAACAAGCAACTTTTGATGATTAACTCTTCAATAAGATTTAATTGAATTAAACGCTTTAAACTATTAAATACAGTAAATTCTATAAACATACAGAAACTCTTCATCAGATTTAAACTGGACTTTAATTTCTGCTTCATTTCAACAGTAAAAACAAACTCGACTGAACAACTGAAATGTTGAACGGTTTCATCTGGAATCACTTTAATAATAAATCATCTGTACATGCAGAATGTTTCATGTTTTGTGGGGTTCTTTGTTCAACATGTGAAGGTCCAACTGATGCAAGAATTATGACAACAAAATAATAATAATAATAATAATCAGCAGCGACTTGAAGTCAGCTACAGCTAGCTGCTGAGATCGTGAGCTAAAGCTAATTCACCTTTTTTTCTCCTTACTTGTATTTTTTTTTTTTAAATGTCCCAACATGTTAGAAGATGAGATTTTATATCAGATATATAATACAGCAACTAAATTTAATCATGAGAGAATATTTTTTTAAATTAGCGGCTAAAACTGCTGAACGCTAAGCTAACTAGCCTGGTTCAGCAGCGCAGCAGTTAGCTGCCTCCGATGTGAAATTCATGTTTTATTTTATGACATATTAAAAAATGACTTCAAATAAACAAGGACACGTTTTGTTTGTTTTTCAGGTTTATAATGACAATAAATGATGAAAGAGAATAAAATGAGTGTTTTCCAGCAGAAGGACACGTTGAACATTTGAAAAGTGAAGCTTTGAGTTTGGACTCGACACGTCGAGTCGTTCCAGGAAACTCAAACACCAACGGACAAACTCGAACTTCCAAAGAAGGAACGTGTGGAACCGAAGCGCTCCGACGTCACGACACCGAGGTTCCATCAGAACTCACGTCTTTCATCACGTTTCCATACTGACGGTGAAAATAACACTGAAATAAAATACAAACTTTCTGTCCGACTGTTTCCAGCGACGTCGCTCAGCTTTAAATAAAACTATTAAAGTCATAAAGAGTTTATGAGGAAACACTTTATTTTACAGGTCACGAGCTTCTCTGCTCGTTTCCTGGAAACTCTCCTGATAATTAACTTCATATAAAAATTATTAGACTTCGTTCAGTAAATCTTCATTTAACTGAAAATGAAAGTTCAGCCTGACGTCCGATAAAGAGCCGACGACTTCTTCCTGATGAATGTTGTAAACATCCTGATTGACAGATTCACATCCGACAGGTTTCAGAAGATCAAACTGCTGAAAGTTCTTTAATCTCACAAACACTGAAACATCTGGTTCCTCAACTTCATCGAAACCTTCAACTCTTTCTGCTTTAACGTCTCATTTCTTCCTGTTCCTGTCATTTTAAGTCTCTCCTCCTCCTCCTCCTCCCCTTCCTCCCCCTCCTTCCCTTCCTCCGTCCTGCTCCCTCCTCCTCCCCCTCCCCCTCCTCCCTAGCCGACCGGGTCCACCACCAGCACCTTGCACTCCCTCTTGGCGATCTTGTCCAGCGACAGCAGCGACTTGTCCTGCGGCGGCAGGTAGAGCGGCCGACCGACCGGGGAGCCAACGGGAGGCGTGATGGCCCGCCGCTCCATGGCGCTGCCCGTCCTGACCCACGCACACACACACACACACACACACACACACACACACACACACACACACACACACACAGACACACAGACACACACACACACACACACACACACACACACACACACACACACACACACACACACACACACACACACACACACACACACACACACACACACACACACACACACACACACACACACACACCCAGATGAGATGGGTGATGACGTGATGACTCTCCTCTGAATCTGAATGTTTACCTCATGATGTGCGAGCGGGACGGCTGCTGGTGGGAGAAGGACTGAGACCGACCCAGACTGGCCTGGTGCCGGTCCAGAAGGTCCCGAACCGCCGGGCTGGACGGGCTGTTCTTACCTAAGACGACACACATCTACAGGTTTATATTCTAGTGTTGTGTTGATTGTTTTGTTTTGTATTGTTTGTGATGTGGGATAAAGGAGAGCGGTCGTTCTTACGTGACAGCGGACGAGCGTCGGGCGGAGGGTTCGACACCGACGCTGTGAACTGCAGCTTCAACTTCATGTGCTGACTCAGCTGCAGAGACATGAGGAGCAGTGAGGAGCAGTGAGGAGGTGAAGACATGAGGAGGTGCTGAGGTCAGACGTACCTCGTACAGTCCTGGTTTGAGGATCTGGAAGGCGACGCTGAAGGACAGAGTGCTGCCTTTACGACAGTGACCGAGGTTACTGAGAGGAGTGTGACAGACCACCGCTGACAGAGCTGCATCCTCACTCTGCCCACGACCTACACACACACACACACACACACACACACACACACACACACACACACACACACACACACACACACACACACACACACACACACACACACACACACACACACACACACACACACACACACACACACACACACACACACACACACACACACACACACACACACACACACACACACACACACACACACACACACACACACACACACACACACACACACACACACACACACACACACACACACACACACACACACACACACACACACACACACACACACACACACACACACACACACACACACACACACACACACACACACACACACACACACACACACACACACACACACACACACACACACACACACACACACACACACACACACACACACACACACACACACACACACACACACACACACACACACACACACACACACACACACACACACACACAGACACACACACACACACACACACACACACACACAGACACACAGTTTACACAGAGGTGTACAACTTTTAGTGATTTAAATATGATTTAAATGTCTTAATGACATGTCTGATCGTCTGTTTTGTTCCAAAATGGCCTAAACCAGTCTAAACCAGGCTTAACCAGTCTAAACCAGGCTTAACCAGTCTAAACCAGGCTTAACCAGTCTAAACCAGGCTTAACAGATACAGGAGATCATTCCTGTCCACTGCAATAAGACTTTACAATAACTCACCTCTGGCAAAATCCATCACAGTACAAAAACACTGTTGACTGTGTTTCTTGGTTGCTTGTATATTATATGTATATTATATATATAGATATATACTGTACCGTATGTGTATATATATATATATATATATATATATATATATATGTTGACTGTGTTTATTGGTTTGTTGTATATAATATATATAGATATTTAATGTACTGTATATATACTGTATGTACTGTGCATTTTATATTTTATATTTATATTTTTTATTTTATTGCTTTTCTATTATATTATTCTATTCTATTATTATTTTATTCTATTGTTTCTATTATTGCTCCTGTACGTATGCTGTTGTGGCGAAAAAATTTCCCCTCGGGGATTAATAAAGTATATACCTACCTACCTACCTACCTAACCAGCCTAAACCAGTTTAAACCAGGCTTAACCAGCCTAAACCATCCTTAAATATGTCTGAGTTCAGATCTGACTGAATTATGACTCTAAAGGTTTTAAAGCAATAACAACATGTTTTGTTCTGAAACTCTCAGAATTATAACCAAACTAGTTGAAGGTATAAAAAGTGGCACAACAACAAGCTGCTGCAGGTTTTATCTCCCAGAATCCTCCAGCTGAGTGTGAAGCAGCCAGCCGGAGGAGCTCAGACACACACTGACCGTCCGGAGTCCAGACGAGCCGCACGGCCAGGAAGTCCTGAAGGTTGTTGAGCAGCACGTATTTGACCTTGAAGTGCTCCTTGACGCGGACGGCGCTCGGACAGCTTGCCGTCATCACGAAGCGCGGCTGGTCCAGACGGATGCTCGGCAACCTGAGAGGAGGGAGACGGAGATGAAGGAGACCCGACTCTCCTCGGTCCTGTCAGATTACCTGGTGGCCCTGCGGAGGGCCCCGTGCCCTATCTTTGGAACCACTGGACCGAACCAGCTCACAGGAGTTAAAGCAGCTGCAACATGTTTGTGTTTGAGGCGTCACCTGTAGTGGGTGTAGATGCAGTTGGTGAACGGCATCTTGGGAGTCGACCACTGAAGCACGGCGACCAGAGGAACCTCCAGCCCCTGAAGACCCCCCCCCACACACACACACACACACACACACACACACACACACACACACACACACACACTGACATTATTATCATCATTATCATTATGTAAATATAATGGTTAAGAATATTTGCGACCTGAACGATCTCGTTAACAACAGACAATCAGGCCCGAACCTCGTTAGAGTCGTCCTGCGGCATGTCGTTGAGGTGCAGCTGGAACAGGAAGTCGTGCTCCTCTAAAGCACTGAGCATGCTGGGAAGGCGTCCGGCCAGGCTGTCCACCCGGCAGAACGACGCCATGCCGACCTCACCGGACTGGTGGCTGCCGAGAGGAAGAAGATCAAACTCACAGTGACAACACAGGAGGTTCCCCGACACGCCTCCCGCTCCTAGAGGAACCGCCCACTGATGACATCATCACAGTTCCTGTTTCAAGTGCTACTATTTCATAGTTCCTGACAGGAACATGTTCCGAAACTCGTTTTTTTTTTGTCGTGAAAACACGGGACGGTTTGAATTTAGGTTCACAAATCAGAAAAGAAATCAGTTCTTCTCCCCAGGCCTGTCAATCAAACCAGCCCCGCCCCCAAACATATCCCTGTTAGAGTCCTAATATGTAATGAATGATGACATTCCCTAGTGGTCCTCAGTGGTACTACAGATGGAGTCTATGGAGACAGCCCCTAGTGGTCCTCAGTGGTACTACAGATGGAGTCTATGGCGACAGCCCCCAGTGGTCCTCAGGGGTACTACAGATGGAGTCTATGGAGACAGCCCCTAGTGGTCCTCAGCGGTACTACAGATGGAGTCTATGGCGACAGCCCCCAGTGGTCCTCAGTGGTACTACAGATGGAGTCTATGGAGACGGCCCCTAGTGGTCCTCAGTGGTACTACAGGTGGAGTCTATGGCGACAGCCCCCAGTGGTCCTCAGTGGTACTACACACACTCAACCCAGTAACGTCCTGAAATATAGACTAAAGGTGAAAGTGTACGTACCACACGTTGTCCACCAGCAGCACGGAGCCGTCGGGCATCATAGGAAGGTACGAGGCGTTGAGGTTCGGTAAGATCCGAACATCCCGAATGCTCACCTCCTCCTGAGAGGACTCGTTCAGCACTGAGAGGAGAAGAGACAGATGTGTTCAAGAAGTGCCATAAAGTGCAATACCACTGAGGGCCACTAGGGGCTGTCTTTTATTTATTTATATTCATCTAATGACATCATGATGACTTGTGGTAAACATTTGAATTTCAATGGGAGTGTACTGGAGACAGCCCCTAGTGGCCCACAGTGGTATTACACTTCTGCAATGGCCTCATTTTCATGCTACAAAATCTTTACATACAGTCTATGCTGGAAGGGGAGGGTGAGGGGAGGGGTGTTCAGTTGGTTGCAATCTGTAACGTCACCACTAGATGCCACTAAATCCTCCATACTGCTCCAAGAGAAGCAGCCAATCACAGTTCTTGTGGCAACCATGTGATATCTCGTCCGCATCCCGTGGCTTTTATTTATTTTTTATAAAAAAAAAAATTGTCAATCCCATAATAACCTTGATTGATGAGGACTGATGCGTTACCTTTCAGGACGGCGAGGTGCCTCCCAGAAACGGTCATCTGCTTGCAGCGAACGGTCGGCGGCGGCAGGACGGTGAGCGTCGTGCTCACTGTGGACGGTTTGTTAAAATACACATTGAGCTCAGTTCATTCAATTTACCACGTTGTTTTTAAAAAGATAAATTCATCGCTTGGTCGATGAAAAGTCAAAAAACTGTGAAAGAACACAAGTTGACATCTTTAAAACCAAAAACTATCTGCTAACTAACTACTAATCTGCTGCTTCTATTTATGCTGCTTGAAGACGTGTTTCTGTCGATTAAGACGTCCCTATGTTCCTATAAAGGCGTCGGGCGGAGCAACACTGCCCCTGGTGTCTACAACCGGCACTACAAATCCCACTTTGACACCTTCAGGTACAGAAGAGCAGGTGTGTGTACCTTGAGCCTTGAAGGTGTTCAGGTCGTGTCTGAAGGTGTGTGTCGGCTCTCGTTGCTGCAGGACGCTCAGGTAGCCAAGTTCCTGCACCTCCACCTTCTCCGCCTCCCTCTTCCACACCGTCACCATCACCTGGACGCACACAGAACCAGAACACCGACCGGTGTCTCGTATCACAATGGATCCGAGCCCAGTTTACCGGGTCGCACCTGAGTTTGCTAACAACTTTATCAAATGTACTGACGTCTGGTGAACAAACACAACCAAACCGACACAGAGCGTCCACCATGAGGCGCACGGCAGGTGTTCGTCCTCACCTTGACTTTTAGGGTGCTGACAGGAAGTTTGTCCAGAGAGACGGTGAGCGGGAAGATGACTTCATCGGTCAGAACCACCGGCTCGTCCAGAGGAGACTGATCCAGAGAAAATAACCCACTGATCAGACATCATGAACTCACAACTTCAGGATTCATGCAGCTCAGAGACATGACGACATGAGTGCACAATGGTTGGATGTATGGATGTATAGGTGGTTGGATGTGTAGATGGTTGGATGTGTAGATGTATAGATGGTTGGATGTATAGATGGTTGGATGTGTAGATGGTTGGATGTATAGATGGTTGGATGTATAGATGGTTGGATGTATAGATGGTTGGATGTGTAGATGTATAGATGGTTGGATGTATAGATGGTTGGATGTATAGGTGGTTGGATGTATAGGTGGTTGGATGTATAGATGGTTGGATATATAGATGGTTAGATGTGTATATGGTTGGATGTATAGATGGTTGGATGTATAGATGGTTGGATGTGTAGATGGTTGGATGTGTAGATGGTTGGATGTATAGATGGTTGGATGTGGTACCTGGACAGGTGCCCTGCGGAACTCCCTGGCAGCGGTCCCAGATGAGTTGTGGATGAGCAGCGGTTTACAGTCCCTGAAGCTGCGGCAGCGTGAGTCCACCCGGCTGCCGAGTGCAGCGATGGCGGCCTCGGCCGCGGCGATGTAGTCCTCCTCTCCGTCCTCATTGGCCTCGTCGCCGCTGCTCTGGTAGTCGTGGTGGTGGTGGTTGCCACGGTGACGGCTGCTCTCTCCCGGACTCACGCTGGCCACGGCGCACAAAGAGCCGGCCAGCTCCCTCCAGGCGCGGCTACTGGCCGACTCAGTCCCAAAACCTGCTGCGACGCCATCGGCGCCCCCTGCTGGAGGTCGGACATCACACACACACACACACACACACACACACACACACACACACTTGAAAGATGGCACTGTGTGAGTAGACCCCAGTTAAAGAGTAAATTTCCCCACTGTGAGATTAATGACTGTCTTTGTTAGCTACTAGCATCCCATAATGTTTGAAAAACATAATCAGTGATATGAGAGCATGAAATTTATGAAATATTTAGCAGTTTGTTGGAGGAATGATTTTTATGATTTTTTTACATTTTCAGATTCATTTTCTTTTGACGGACGAATGACTCAATAATTGGAGCTTTAATGTTAAATATAAAGATTTGTATATGTGAACACGTACGTTTTATATTTAAATTGTGTTGTTGCATCTCACGTTTGAAGTGAAAAGAAACATTTTGTATTTCCTGTTGTTTATGGTGGTTTTGTGTTGTGTCTTGTGTTCAGGTTAAATGGGATGATTTTTCTATGGACTCTGGTCTGAGGCTGTTTCCTCTCCTCCATGTTGTAAATATCTGACTCACATTCATAAAAACAGTTAACAGATTGAATGTCTGCATGAATGTTATTGAAACATAAATATAATCTTCCTCTCATCCTCAGCCGGCCGGATGCCCCCCCTTTCCCCTCTTACCGGGGCCGGGCTCGGTCGGCGTCGTCCCGGCGTCCCTGCAGCGCAGCACCAGCAGGAAGCGGACGGTCTCGCCCAGGTAGAGGTGGCTCCGGCGGGGCAGCGTGCGGTACCGGGCCGGGTCGGACAGATCCGTGATGGGCACCGCCGGGAAATACATGAAGTACTCGCACTGCGACTCCATCATCTGCACCATGGCGACGGGCGGAGGAGGCTGAGAGCAGGACCACCGCAGTCCACACAGGCTGAAACAACGGAACACACACTTCCTGAGCGCCCTTTCAAAATAAGAACGGGTACGCTGTCTGGGTCATAAACTCAACATCCGACGATAGCGCCCCACAGTGGCCGTTTTACTGCAACATGCAGGTGGCTATCCATCTTTATCACCCAGACTGATATAATACAGATTAAGAGACAGTTTATAATCATTTTAGATTTTTCAATTCATTTAATATCATCACCTGGATGTGTAACACTGACCGGAAGTTTTATTGAACGGAAATCAGAGACACAGTAAGATACATGTGAAACTTTTATTTTGTTATTGACGGCTAAAAAGTGTCAGATGTCATGTCATATCAGATTCTGTTAAATATTTATTATTGCTAAATTATTGATGTTTAATCAGAAAGAGACAGATTATTATTATTATTATTATTATTATTATTATTATTCACACGGAGCCAAAAGTCAGTTAAAATATAAACACGAGTTTAATGTGTTGTCATAGTAACAGGCTCACCTCTGGTTGTGGTGAAGGTCACATAGGTCACATCAGGGCCGACACAACGAGCTGGTTCTGGTTCGTTGGGTGTCGGCCAGACGAGGCTCATGTTGTTCTTTTGTTTATTTTATAAATGATTATATAGAAAAACATAAAAAATTAAATGTCAGACAATGTTAAAACAGCAGAGTTTTGTTCTGTAAAACATAAAAGAATCAGATTACAGTGAAATATTAATAAAAACAGAAACAAGAACAAAACATCAGAACTACATCAGAAGGTTATTCAATGTTTTCAGTGTAAAACAAGAAGTTTTAATTTGTTATTCATCCATTTTCAGTTAAATATGAGTTTACATAATTTTCAAATCATCACATTCTGTTTTTATGTACACTTTACACGGCGTCACAACTCTTTTAGAAACCGGGTTTTATTATAAATATGAGTTAAAGTGAGTCTGCAGGCGGAGCAGGTGGAGTTTAGTAAAGAGCTGCAACGTATGAACACCAGAAAAAACTGGTTTCTCATCTCAGCTGTTTCTTTAAGCTTTTCTCAGAAATAAATCCACATTAAAGAAAAATGTACATGACAACTGAGTTTTCTGTGACGGACCAACAGATTAACGAAGAGCTTATTGACGCCCTCTCAGTGTTGGTTTTATCTCAGATGGAAGTGAAGACACTGGATTGTTGTGGTGGTGAAGAGTCTGTAGGAAATAAACACATGTTCACAGACTTTTTTCACTCTGCTCAACACAAAACATCTTCAACATCACTGGACGTTTTGCACGACACCAACCGCATCAGCACTGTTGTTTAGGTGTATATGTTTGTTTCTTAGCTGTATATATGTTTATTTATGTTTTATATGTCTATCCATGTCGGGTTACAGAGGAGTTGCACGTGTTCACAATCAATAGTTAAAAACATGTTTAACTATTCCACATTTGAAGAGATTCCTGAGACACGTGATGCGTTCACAGAAAAGGGTGTGAACACGTTGTGTGCTTTGACCTTTGACCTTTGACCTTTCACCATCAACGTCTCATCACTTCATGCTTTGAGTCAAATTTAATGTTTGTTAATAAGAAAGAAATGGACAGATGAGGATGGATGTGAGGTCATAGTGACCTTTGACCTTTGATTACCAGAATCTACACAGGTCATCCTTGTTCAAGTGAACATTTGTGCCAAATTTGAGGAAGGTTCCTCCAGTTACTGAGATACCGCCGTCACTACAATTAAAAAGATGTGGGATCACAGTGACCTTTGACCTTTGGCCACCAAAATCTGATCACGTCATCGTTGGTACCGAGTGAATGTTTTGTTGTGATGATGAGATTGTGTTGATTCCATAGTTCTGGCTGCTGAACATCCGTGTTTTAGGATTTATTTCTTCTTTGCAGCAACACCTGTTGAATCCTCTGAAATGTCAAAACAAAACAAAGTCACCAGTAAAAGTTGAACTTCTGCTAAACTTTACTAATAATGTTGTTGTTGTTATGAGAATATTTATTTCACTGTCTGTGAGAGATTCCCTCGTCTGACTCAGTCCCCTGATAACTCATTTAGACACATTAAATATTAAAATCCATTGTTGTTTGTTAATGTTTTCAGTAAATAGTCACTTAATTAACGTCTAGTTCCTCCTGTGGGGAGGGGGGGGGGGGTAGGGGCGCTCTGTAGAGACAACGTTCAACACACAAACAAGTAAATGAAGAAAAACTTTGATCTTCTGCTTTTGAAAAGTTTACTGACCAACGCACAGCAGTGAAATGTCCCCTAAACGTCTCACTTACAGGCTATCAGTAGACGCTACAATTTACACATGTCCCCTAAACGTCTCACTTACAGGCTATCAGTAGACGCTACAATTTACACATGTCCCCTAAACGTCTCACTTACAGGCTATCAGTAGACGCTACAATTTACACATGTCCCCTAAACGTCTCACGCAGGCTATCGGTAGACGCTACAATTTACACATGTCCCCTAAACGTCTCACACGTAGGCTATCGGTAGACGCTACAATTTACACGTCCCCTAAACATCTCACGCAGGCTATCGGTAGACGCTACAATTTACACATGTCCCCTAAACGTCTCACGCAGGCTATCGGTAGACGCTACAATTTACACATGTCCCCTAAACGTCTCACGCAGGCTATCGGTAGACGCTACAATTTACACATGTCCCCTAAACATCTCACGCAGGCTATCGGTAGATGCTACAATTTACACATGTCCCCTAAACGTCTCACTCGCAGGCTATCGGTAGACGCTACAATTTACACATGTCCCCTAAACGTCTCACTTGCAGGCTATCGGTAGACACTACAATTTACACATGTCCCCTAAACGTCTCACTTGCAGGCTATCGGTAGACACTACAATTTACACATGTCCCCTAAACGTCTCACACGTAGGCTATCGGTAGACGCTACAATTTACACATGTCACCTAAACGTCTCACACGTAGGCTATCGGTAGACGCTACAATTTACACATGTCCCCTAAACGTCTCACACGTAGGCTACTTCCCACAAAGTTGAAGTTGTCAGTAGTAACTTTCACAGTTGTGTTCAGGGACTTGTTTCCTTCGTTATCTGATGTCCTCAGAGTCAAAGTTCCCTCTCGGTCTCCTGGTAACTCATTTAGTCACATTAAATATTCAGATACTCATTAATGTGTTCAGTAAATATTGACATGATGAAAGACTCCTGAAGGTCGTTATGAGGAATATTCCTGGAGGGAAACGATGTGAACCTCTGAGGAAACAAACTGGAGCAAAGTTTCACCAGAAGAAAAGAGTTCAACGTAAACAGAAGTTCTGTGTTCAAACCGTCGTCGCCATCAGAATCACAGAAACTCTTCCAGGTGATAGTCAGAGCCGCAGGCAGGACATCTTCAGGTTGTCCGTCCCGTCCTCATGAACGTCGTGTCTTCGCCTTCAGAAAGTTTCCTCAAACTTGGCACAAACGTTCACTTGGTTCAAAGGATGAAACAGAGTTTGGGAGTCAAAGGTCAGAGGTCACGCTGACCTCAATTCAAGCCATGCCCATGAAGGTCATATCTTAGTTATGCCTCAAAGGAATTTCTTCAAATTTGGCACCAAGAATGAACTGATTTGATTTTGGAGGTCAAAGGTCAAGGTCACCGTGACCCTACCACCACATTGTGAACAGGATATCTCAGGACCGCTTCGAGGGAAGCTCTTCCAATGTACCGCAAACATTTACTTGGACTCAAGGATGAACTACTTTGATTCTGGGGGTCAAAGGTCAGAGGTCACGATGACCCCCACAAAAACCCATGTGTGCTCCGGTTTCAGGTCCGTGGTGACATCACAGGCGTTCACGTTCTTCCTCGTGAAGGTCGTCGTAAACGACGTCACGTGACCCGGGACACGACGGAGCAGGAAGTACGCACTGATTGGCTGTTTACCTCGCAGACGTGTGACGGTGTCACGGACCTGATAAACCTGCCGAGCGGAGGACGACACTGCGGTTCAGCCGGGCTCACCTGGAAACGGCTGCTCACCTGCTGCAGAGGGAGGATGATGAGGATGATGAGGATGATGAAGTGCTGAATGTCCTCCGATGCTCCTCCAGCATGTCGTCGGCTGGTCGGTCCAACGCCTCGGCAGCAGAACAGTACCAGGGTGTTCTGGAGCGGGCGGTGTTCTCCACGGTTACCACGGTGCCCTGCTGCGTGTTCCTGCTGATCAACGGCACCCTGCTGGGCGTCCTGAGGAGTAAGGCGTTGCTGCGGGAGACGTCCCGCTACGTGCTGCTGTTCAACCTGCTGCTGGCCGACACGCTGCAGCTGATCCAGAGTCAGCTGCTCTACCTGCTCGCCGTCTTTCGACTCACGCTGACGTATCCCGTGTGCGGCGTCCTCGTCTTCCTCGCCAACCTCACCGCCGTGATCTCCCCGCTCACGCTGGTGCTGATGTCCGGTGAGCGCTACGTGGCCGTGTGCCGCCCCCTGAGGCACGCCGCCCTCGCCGTCGGCCGGACCACGGCGCTGGCCGTCGCCGTCGTCTGGACCTTCAGCGGTCTGGACACCGTCGTCCGAGCGCTGCTGCTGTCGCGGTTTCCCTTCCGGAGTCTGGAGAGTCTTCAGATGAAGGACTTCTGCTCCGACGCGGCGATGCAGCTCAGCTCCGTGTCCAAACAGTACAACGGAGCCTCCACGGGCTTCGTGTTCGTCTCGGCGGGGGTGGCGGTCGTCTCCTCCTACGTCGCCGTCGTGGTCGCGGCCCGGTCGGCCTCGGCGGACACAGCTTTGGCCCAAAAGGCTCGTAACACTCTGCTGCTGCACCTGCTGCAGCTGGTCCTCAGCCTGTCCTCCACCATCTACACCCCGCTGATGCTGGTTCTGTACAGAACTCTGACCCGCATCGTGTTCGTGCGCTTCCAGAACGTCCTCTACGTCGTGGTCATCCTGCTGCCCAGATGTCTGAGTGCGCTGATCTACGGCATCAGAGACCAGAACATCCGGCCCGTCCTCACAGACCACCTGCGCTGCCGGCCGAAGACCTCCGACGGCGCCTCGACCCGGCTGGAGTAGGACGGGACTCCAGACCCATGAACGAGGTGACCGGCAATGATGAAGTTTGTTGATGTGCAGAAGTGCATGCTGGGATGTTTTCATCAGCGCAACTGTGACACTGAAATTCAAACATGCAGTTTTTATTTTGCTGAACATGATTTTTGGGGCGTTTTTTTTCTCTGCTGTCATCTAACTGAAGGAAATGATTCTGTGTCACCACATGAAGACGTGCCTTTAAACTTTAAACAGAGATCCTGAACTCCTCAGAGTTTTTCTATGTTTCTACATTAAATAGTTCGGATTCTCTTTTTCTACTTTTAGGACTCTTCTGAGGTTGTTTTTTTTTGTGGGAATTGTTGAATTGTTGGTTTCTCTGTATAATGTTGTAAAGTTCAACTGTAAAGACTTTAATGTGTTAAGTGCCATGAAATAACCTGTGTTGTGATTTGGCGCTATGTAAATAAAATTGAATTAAACTGAATTGAATTTTAGGTCACAGTCATTCAGAAATCTAGAAATGTGTACACAGCCAACTTTCAGACGCTGCACCACTTCGGTTTCTTTCTGTCTCATTTCTCATTTGAATAATTGCTTGAAAAAATATCAAACAGTAAAAAGTGTTCATTTTGCCATAAACATTAAATTCTTGTGATTTATAAATTTACGGTCTTACAGAATACAGGTGACATGAGCACTTTCATCAAAGAGACATTTCAGAACATAGGGTTAGAAAATTCGTAAAGTCTAAATATACAAATATTGTATATTACGACACAAAATGTCCTGAAGAGAGTCTTTACATTTAAAATACATCATGACATCTTAAACAGAAAGTTTTAAAATACGTGAGATTAAATGTATAAGTTACATATTTTGTATAAACACATATCTGTATAAGTAGTAAAACGTGCTTTTAATTATGAACATATCATTTAATATGCATATGTTATGAATATAAGTATCTGTAATGAGAAAAAAAAGTAGTGCAAACAAACGATTATAGAAACACATGTTATATAATAAATTATATAAAATACTCCTTTTTTATATATTTAAATATGTTGAATGTTTTAATAAATCCGTATCAATAAAAAAATGAATTGCTGTTTTATTAATTTGATGTATTAATTTGTCAGTGCGGTGTTTCCGACGTGCCTCGTCATGACGTGTGACGTATGACGCATGACGTGTGACGTATGACGCATGACGTGTGACGTATGAAAGTGCGTCGTGACGGCTGCGGTCAGGCAGTTTTCCCTCCTCGTTGACGAAGCTAGCCGGCCCGCGCCGATGTGGAGCTAAAGACGCTGTCGAAGCAGAAATCTTTGGGACTCCGTCGCTTCACCGGTGACGAGGAAGACGGACACGGAGACCGACACGCAGAGTAACGTCGTTCACGGTAAACCGGTCGTTAAAGTAGCGCCTATTCTATTTCCGTCCTGCTTTTGTTTTGCTAACGAACAGTTAGCTGGAGGCTAGCTCGCTAATTAGCTTGACGCATGTAGCAGCGGAGCGTCGCTCGGAGAACATCCGCAGCAGGGACACTTCCTGCGGGCCGGAGGAGTCCGTCAGGGAGGGCGGGCGGCTCCGGTCCGGTCCGGTCCGGTCCGGTCGGACTCACCCGGTGACCGGTTTAAACTCGTCATGACGTCATGTTAGAGGCCTTGTTTTGGGTTACTGGTGCTAACTAATAGCCCATTTCGGTCAGCGTGTTCCTGGTTCCTGAAGTCAGCGGGTTCCGAACCGACAACCTCCGGGGGTTCGGAGGTTCGGGGGTCCGGAGGTCCGGGCTGCGGCCCCCTGATGAACTTATGAAGCCCGTCATTAAAGGGGAACTTCCTGATCGTGTCTCCTGGTTCATCATCTGGTTTCAAGTCGTTGGTTCTGTTCGGTTCTGGTGTCGCTTCGTTTGAACTTGTTCTTGTCGTTACAGAAGACCTATGCGGTCCTGCTAGCAGGACAACATGTTCAACAAGTCATTCGGGACGCCCTTCGGTGGAGGGACGGGGGGCTTCGGCACCGCGTCCACCTTCGGTCAGCAGAGTAAGTCTGTCTGTCTGTTTGTTTGTTTGTTTACTTACTTCTTTGTTGTTTGTTGTTCTGTTTAAACCAACAGCAGGTGTAAACATGCCGGAGCTGCAGCCGGTGACTGAGCACATCGGTCCTCATGTGAGCTGTGTTTTTCAGACACCGCGTTCGGGACCACCGGCGGCTTCGGGACGTCTGCGTTCGGGGCGACCACCAACACCGGAGGACTGTTCAGCACCACGCAGAATAAACCAGGTGGGTCGGCCGGTCCAGATCGTCGTTCAGCTTCCCGTCTGACCGAACGGCATTTGCCTCCATTTAAACCCGGTTCTGTGTGCAGGCGGCCTGTTCGGGTCCAGTACGTTCAGCCAGCCGGCGACCTCCTCCACCAGCACCGGCTTCGGCTTCGGTGCGGCCAGCGGCACCACCACCAGCCTGTTCGGCAGCACCGGGACCGGCACCACCGGCGGGCTCTTCTCCCAGCCCAACAATGCCTTCGGTGCCACCAAACCCACCTCGTTCGGGAGTGAGAACCTTCCAGTGTTAAAACACGGCGTCTCGGCTTTATTCGCCCTGTTTGAGTTTAACTTCGGCTCTGAGCTCAGTTTGTTAGAAACGTCGTGTTGATCTCTAACCGCCAGACGTTTATGAGCTCCATTGTGTCCTCCAGACTTCGGGACGAGCACCAGCAGCGGCGGGCTGTTCGGCGCCGCCAACACCGCCGCCAACCCGTTCGGAGGGACCAACTCTCTGTTCGGCGGCGCGGGCTTCTCCGCCGCTCAGCAGCCGGGAACCACCGTCAAGTTCAACGTGAGTCTGTCCGGACGCCGGCGCTCCCTTCAAGCTCCGCCCACCGACTGACTTCCTGTTCTCTCTCCTTCAAGCTCCGCCCACCGACTGACTTCCTGTTCTCTCTCCTTCAGGCTCCGACAGGAACCGACACGATGGTGAAAGCCGGCGTGACCACGAGCATCAACACGAAGCACCAGTGCATCACGGCCATGAAGGAGTATGAGAACAAGTCGCTGGAGGTGAGTCGGCTGGTTCCGCTCCCACACCGACGGACGAGCCGCCGCCGGTTCTGATCCGATGCTCGTCTCTCTGCAGGAGTTAAGGCTGGAGGACTACCAGGCAGGCAGGAAGGGCCCGACCAACCCGATGGCTGCCGGGACCGGCGGCCTGTTCGGCCCGGCCGCGGCGCCGTCCAGCACCACCACGGGCCTGTTCGGATCCGCGGCCCCCAACCCGAGTTTCTCCTTCGGCCAGAACAAGAGCACCTTCGGAGCCGGTAAGATCCGTTTATTCACCTCCGGATTTAAATCTTTAATCATTTTACGGAGGCAGTGAAGCATCATTGTGTGTCCACGTCCTTCCTCCAGCACCGGCCGGCGGGTTCGGTACCGCCACCGGCGGGCTGTTCGGTCAGCCCAACCAGCCAGCAGCCAGCAGCCTCTTCAAGCCATTCGGTCAGACCACCACCGCCCCGGCCACCGGCTTCTCCTTCGGAAACACCAACACCATGGGCCAGGCCAACACCAGCACCATGGTGAGCATCGGACCGGAGCCTCCGTCCCGGTTCTGCTCTCTGTGGAACCAACGGACCGGGCTTCTTCACGGCTTTGTTAATCTGCAGGATCTTTAAATGTATTTTCACTAATTCATAAAGAAGCAGGAAGAGCTTCAGTTTGTATTTCAGGAAATCGGTTAACATCAAAGTGTTTAAACATCAGGGCCGGTTCTGACCCGCACACGTCCAGAACTGAATCAGAGGCAGATGTTATAGGTCAACATCTGTCCCACAGCAGGAGTGTCTCTCCCCGGTGACCCGAGTCCTCGCGTGTCTTTCAGGGTCTGTTCGGGAACACGGCTCCGGCTCAGCCCGCCGGGTTGTTCGGTGCCGCTCAGACCAGCGCGGCCACCGGGTTCGGCACCGCCACCGGGCTGTTCGGCCAGCCCAACACTGGGTTCGGAAACGTCGGCACACAGGTACAGAACACGCAGTCCGAATAACCTCACTGAGCATCTTAAATGGACCTTTGGTGACCTCTGACCTTTTAACGTGTGCGTGTTGCCTTCTGCAGCCCAGTTTATTTGGCAATAAGACGGCCGGGTTCGGAACCACCACCACCAGCGCACCGTCCTTCGGCACCGGCACCGGGCTCTTCGGGAACAAACCCGCCCTCACGCTGGGAACCGGCACCAGCACCTCCACCTTTGGTAAGCGGACCGAGTCTGAGCAGGTCTACGTGACTTCAGATGGACTGTGACGGTTCAGATATCCAGAACCCGGACCACAGAGGTCCAGAAGGAACCGCGTCGGTTTCATACTCCAGACTTTTCACCTTGTGTTTGACGCGGTAGGTTTTGGTGCCAATCCTGGTGCAGGGAGTCTGTTCGGGAACAAGTCGACCACCGGAGGACTGGGGACCGGACTGGGAACCAGCTTCGGAACAGGTACCAAGAGAACCGGGACACCGGGCGGGTTGTTAAAATGGCGTTGGCTCGTGTGTTCGACCAATCAACGAACTTCGATGTCACTAAAGATTCCTCGTGTTCTGATGTACGAACTAAATCCTGCTGTGAAGACGCAGAAAAAAGTTTCTTCATCCAACAGTTGTTAGAAACATGAAACATTTCAGGAGCTGGAACCATAAAAATCACAACAAGAACCGTTTATCAAGAACCATCAAACACTGATTGCAACTTCAGTCAGTGACATCACGAGGTTCCTCCATGTTCTCACCTGAGGAGGTCCTCACCCGTGTGCATGTGTGTGTGTGTGTGTGTGTGTCCAGCAGTGGGTCCTGGACAGACGCTGTTCGGCAACAACCAGAACAAACTGGGCACCACGCTGGGAACGATGGGAACGTTCGGAGCCGCCGGGTTCAGCAGCGGCGCCGGCACGCTGGGCTTCGGAGCGCCGCAGCAGCCCGTCGGTGAGTTCGAGTCCAGGAACGACATCCAGTATCTCAGACGATGTCAGAGCGACATGGTTCGCTCACATTTGTGTTTCTTGTCCTCGCAGCGCTCACGGATCCGAACGCCGCCGTCGCCCAGCAGGCCATGCTCAACCAGCAACTCAGCGTCTTGGCCTACTCGCCCTACGGAGACTCGCCGCTGTTCAGGAACCCGCTGTCGGACCCCAAGAAGAAAGAGGAGGTGAGCGGAACGCGCTTCATTTCATTTACTTATTGAAGTTTAGTCACATCAGATTTATTTTTATGAAGATGTTGTGAAATCTCTAATTAGGCTGAACGATTACATGAAACATATAAAAAGGTCTGAAGTGGTGATCTGTCATCTTTATCGGCAAATTATTTTATTTAAACACAGAAATCTGTGAAGCTTTAGAAACTCCAATTTTTTAATATTTATTAGTTTGATGATTTACCAGTAAAAAGCTCTTTGAGTGTCCAATAACAACATCCCCTTTGTTCTGACAGCGTCTGAAACCGACCAATCCGACGGCCCAGAAGGCTCTGACCACGCCCACCCACTACAAGCTGACCCCTCGACCTGCGACCCGGGTCCGGCCCAAAGCGCTGACGTCCTCGGGCGGCTCCAAGTCGCAGCTGTTCGACGGCCTGGACGACGACGAGCCCTCGCTCACCAACGGAGCCTTCGTCCCCAGGTACCCGCCTCATCACCGTGGCAACAGAGTCTGAGAAGCTTTAAATACAGCGTTCGATCAGATGTAACCGTGTGTCCTTCGAACAGGAAGAGCATCAAGAAACTGATGCTGAAGAACCTGAACAGCAGTCAGTACAGCAGCCCCGTCAGCAAAGAGACGGACGACCTGGCCTCGCCGCCGGAGTACCCGCAGAACGGACACAGGTGGGGGACGCACGACTCGGCATTTCACAACTCAAGAATATCTATAATATAATATTAACAACAGAAATGAACAGAATTAAGTGCGGGGCTGCTTTGATTGGCAGGTGGGTGGAGTCACAGTTGGCGAGCTGCAGCTCCTCCCATGCACCGCTTCAGTTGTCTGGACAGACAGACAGACGTGGAGACACTAACAGATCTTCAGTTTCTTGTTACCGAGTTGTCCACTGCAGATAACGGTGATGTCGTCCTGCTCTGCTGTCTGCAGGCACATGGAGGACGAGGAGGAGCCCAGGGAGGCCCCGCCCTCGAGCGGTCGGCCGGACGACGACCCCGAGGTCACCCAGTTCTACGTCAACCCCATCGCTAAGCCGATCCCGCACGGCCGCGCCCACACCAGCCTGCAGGACACCATCAGTGACCTCAACATGCACAAAGGGTCCAGGAACGGGCTGGAGGTGAGCAGACGTCCTCGGACGCTGATGAGGACGCGTCCTCGTTAGCGTCCAGTGTGTAACGTTTGTCTTTCTGTCCTCAGCTGAGCAGCGACGACGTGTCGGCGTCTTTGGGGGAGGAGTCTCTGCAGGAGGAGAATGAGGACGAGCAGCTGGAGTCCCAGCAGTCTCCTCACCCTGCAGGTCAGAGACGTTTTCACCTTTGACCTCCGTTACGTCAAACCACGAGGCTGATGTTCATGTGGACAGGATAACGTTTTATTTTCTTATCAACCTGATAAATCAGATTCAACGTCGAAGATCTGAGTCCAGTTAATAATCGAGGGAACGTGAATGATTTCCATCGATAGAGAATAAAAGTCTTCCTTTGTGTGTTCCAGGCATCGTTCTGAACCGTGTGGGTTACTACACCATCCCCTCCATGGACGACCTCGCCGATATGGTGGACGAAAACGGAGAGTGTGTCGTGGAGAACTTCACCGTCGGCAGGAAAGGTAACGAACACCTGAGGTTGAGCTGAGAGGAAGTTCAGGCCGAACACGCCGGGGAGCTGAATTGGCTCTGATTGGACCGCTGTCTCACTGTCTGCTCCGATTGGACCGCTGTCTCACTGCTCTGCTCCGATTGGACCGCTGTCTCACTGCTCTGCTCCGATTGGACCGCTGTCTCACTGCTCTGCTCTGATTGGCCCTCACAGGTTACGGCTCCGTCTTCTTCCCCGGCGAGGTGAACCTGACGGGACTGAACCTCGACGAGATCGTCCACTTCAGACGCAAAGAGGTCATCGTGTACCCGGATGACAAAAACAAGCCGCCAGAGGGGGAGGGGCTTAACAGGTGAGTGCAAACATGATTTGTATCATTTAAAAAAAAAAAAAAAAAAAAAAATTATTGGTTCGACACACAACCAGCTGTCCCATTAATTCACCCAGATAAAAAATAGAAACCACAAACGGTCAACAGTTCCTTCAACAAGGATTTATGGACGAAACCGAAGACATCAGATTAAAAAAAACTATTTAAAAATGCTAAAAACCTCTCGTAGTCCTGAATCCTCGACCATTAGGCAGATGTAAATATACCCGAGTGAATATCTTTTTCAAGCTGTGTCTCCGTGTGTTCGAAGGCGGGCCGAGGTGACTCTGGACGGCGTTTGGCCCAACGACAAGACGACCTGCGCTCAGATCAGGAGCCCCGAACGTCTGACCGACATGAACTACGAGGCTCGGCTGGAGAAAGCTTCCCGCAAACAGGGAGCCCGTTTCCTGGAGTACCGGCCGGAGACCGGGTCCTGGGTGTTCGAGGTCAGTTAGTGTTCGTTAGTCGACCTCAGCTCATCTACGTCGCATCATAATTCATACTTTCTTCTCGGGTCACTTGAAGTTCTGTTTTTACTTTAACTGACAGCCGATAAAGGTGACAACACGAAAACAGTGTGAAACGGACTCCTCCCACTTTCTCTCAGGTGTATCTGACTCCTCCCTTTTTCTCAGGTGTTATTGACTCCGCCCTCTGTCTCTCAGGTTACCCATTTCTCCAAGTACGGCCTCCAGGACTCCGACGAGGACGAGGACCTCCCGCCTAAAGCCGACCCAAAGAAGCTGAAGACGATGATGTCACTTCCTCCGTCCAGGCTGCAGCAGCAACTTCCTCCCTCTCAGCAGCAGGTGGCGCCACAGGCTCAGGTAGAGCAGCCTGCGCCCATCCACACTCACCATCATCATCCTCCTCACTGACACACCTGTAGATGTTCCATTTGTACCATGTTTTTCTTTTGATTTTTCACACTTTTTTGCTGATTTAAAGAAAATACTTAGTATTTTTAAGGAATGTTTTATTTTCTTTTATTCACAATGTTAAAGTCTAAAAGTGTTTATACAGCTGCAGTTTCTGATCAGCACCTCCAACACTGATCAGGTTTGTATTGAGACTCAAAGTGTCAGACTGGTGACGCCAGGTCACCACCAGAGGGCAGCAGCAGCTCGTGGCCCCGCCCCCTTAAATACAAGAAAAGAGTGTTTATGAAGAAACACTGGTCCAGAACAGACAGGAAACACTCCCCGCCAAAATAAAGTCCATAATAACGAACTTCCTGCAGGAGGAGATGAATGTAGACGGCGGTTTTAAACGTGCTGCTGCTTCACTTCAGACATTACGGATTATTTCACCGTTTAAATAGTCACAGATTACATTTTTATTGATAAACTAATCAATGAGTCAGCTGAGAATAAAGAAAAAGACATGTTCTTTAGTTGAGTTCAATCTTGTGTTTCAGCTGATAAATATTATTTTATGACTCCAAATTGAACGTTAAATATCAGAAAACTGATTTTTATCTCCCTGACAGACTTTTTCTGACCGTTTTGTTTTGTCGTTGAACGAACAGTTTAGAAGATCCTCCTCCTCCTCGGCCGGTACCGGCTACTTCCTGGACTTCATGTCCCACTGCAGATAGTCCCACCCTCGATGTGGTGTGGTTACCATAGTGACGCTGCGTGAAACGTACCTCATCTTTAATGCAGAAAACACTAGAAAGATGACGACGACCAAAATCCAAACTGGAGGTTTCATAACGAACACAAACTGACGGTGAATAAAGAAAATATTGTAGCTCGTAAACATCACGACGTCATGTGACAACTCTCTGACCAATCACAGTTCTGCAGTGTCTTTACGTCACCTTTTAGTATCGGCTCGCTCCGAACCTCAAAGGAAGAGATACTGAAAATAGAAACCAGAACTTCCCCCGGGTCGGTACCGGCAGTCACTGAATGTCTCGCCGTCCTCGGCTTCAGTTTGAATAGAAAACATGATGCTCCGATCCGAGGGCCGGTTCTGTTTCAGCAATGCGTGTTTACATCATAATCAGCTGTTTGTTTGGTTGAACATGAACTGGACTCAAAGTTTCTGTTGTGTTCAAGCTGTGACTTCAAATGTTCTCAAATAAAATCCAATAAAGTTCCTGAAGATGAAAAGTTTTTGGTTCTGAAATGTTTGTGTTAAGATTTAAAGCTGCGGTGATCCAGAAAGAATTAATCTGCTTATTGAGCAGAACTGAATGAAAGTTTGAGATGAAAATCTAAAACTTTTCTGATTCGATGCTCAAAAACGTGACAAAATGTTAATTTATTTAGTTTTTTTTGGTCTTAAATGACTGAAGTTTAATTCCTGGACAGAACAAGACGTTTAATGACGTTTTATTTTCCGACATGAGTCTGATTCCTGCTGAATGTTTTCATGTAGATTAAAACATTTAGGATGAGATCAGAGAATACTGAGTTGAAGTGAAAGCAGCTGTCCGACGGGCCGCGGAGCGACACCGGGTCCGAGTGTGTTCATGTCTCCCGACCGATCCATTCTGTGTTCCTCCAGTCGGCGGTCGTGGATCTGCCGGGCGGCGTGGCCGAGCTGGACAGCGACATGGCCGACATCACCCAGAGCTTCCCGACAGAGAGCATGCTGGGAGGAGAGGAGGACGGCGAGCTGCCGGCAGCTGAGTTGGACTCGCTGGACGGGAAGTTCGGCGGTCCGATATGCGTGGAGCCGGACGGCGTCTCCGGGTCGGGACACATCGCGTCCTCGCTGGGGATCAACCCGCACACGCTCCAGGTACAGACAGGAAGTGCATCATCCACCCCCCGCCACAATAAAACGGGACAGAACCCTTCAGGACTGGAACCTCTAGAAGGTTTCAGAACCAGAACGGGTCGGAGCCGGTTAATAAAAGTCCTGTTTGTCCCGTAGATTATGAAGGCGTCTCTGTTCGCTGAGGACGAGGACGACAGCGACATGTTCCAGGACCAGGGTACCATGAAGATGTCCACTGACGTCTCGTCTCCTCGCCTCGTCCTGCCGGGAGCTCCGGGCCGACCCTCTGGTACCAAACCCAAACCGTGCCCCGCCCCCCAGGGGGCGGTCCTAATGCTGTACTTCCTGTTTGTCTCCTGACTGATTGACATGTCCCTTTGTTGTCTGTCCTGCAGTCGGAGGTCTCCTTCAAGCCCGGTTCACCTCCTGCGTCCTCTCTCAGCTCGCCGAGTCCTCCTGTCCTCCGTCCAGGACGGTCGAACCGTCCCGCCTGTCGCAGTGGGCGGGGCCTAGCCCCTCCTCCTTCCTGCTGCCCGCCCGGACCCCGGAGCCCTCGGTGAGGACGGTGGGCGTCCGCCGGCTGGGCGGTCCGGTCCCCCTCAAAGAGTCGGTGACTCGGGGGAAGGTGGGTGGTCTACTGCCGTCGTTTATTCCGATGTGACGGACAGCTGCTGTCTCCGTGGTAACGCCTGCTGTCGCTCCACAGGGAGGCCTGCTGATGGACACCGGGCTGTTCGCGGTCCGGTCCTTCCGGGTCGGCTGGGGGCCCGGCTGGATGCTGGCCCACTGCGGCAGCCGGCTGAGCTCGCCGACGTCCGAACATCTGGAACGACACGAACCGAAGACCGACTTCAGCTTCCTGCCCAAACCGGCCCGCAGCAGACCGTAAGACACAGGAAGAGGAAACCTTTCACAATAAGAGTTCTTAAATGTAGACGAAGAGAGGAAGTTAATCATAAAGTTGTTTGAATGTTGTGGATCAGAACCGTCGGTCTTCCTCCCACAGACTCACCGAGAGCCCCTACAAGGTGGTTCTGGAGCAGCTGGTCGGGCTCGAGCCTCCACAAGGGAAGAGCATGGAGGAGGAGGAGGATGACGAAGAGAGCCTGTCGGTGCTGCAGCGCCCCCTGGAGATCTGCCTGAAGCACAGCACCGTCTGCACCCCCGACGGCTCCGACTGCCCGCTGGTCCGACCGCAGTCCGGCGTGGCGGCGCTGCACGAGTACGCCGAGTGGATCACCGAGCTGAACGAGAGGCAGAGCGGCGCCGAGCGTAAGTGATCCGGTCAGAGGTGACGTTTCAGTCCGACTCAGCACCGCCTCACCCCCCCACCCCTCCTCTCCCCCTCCAGCTCTCCTGGGTCACTGGGCCGAAGTCTGGACTCTGTGCGAGGCCCTCTGGGGCCGGTTGGGACCTTCGGACCACGAGTCCGACGAGGAGACGCCCAGCGAGTACGAGCAGCAGCTGGAGAGGAGGCGCACCTTCTCTGCCTGGCTGTCCTGCGGTGCCACCTGCAGGGTGGAGGAGGAGGTGGCGACGGCCGGGAAGGGACGCCACACCGACGCCATCTTCAGCTATCTGACCGGAAACCGCATCAGCGAGGCCTGTCGGGTCGCTCAGAAGGAAGGTGAGAAGGAGTCTGTTTCACCAGTGAATCTTTGCTTAGCCCCGCCCCCTCCTGTCCTCGTCCAGTAAAACGTCTTCAGCTGGTTTCATGTTTCACATTGAGCTTCGTCTCCAGACTTCAGAGCGGACGTCTGTTGTAAATGTAACACAGCTGTGTGTCCCCAGGAGACCACCGTCTGTCCCTGCTGCTGTCTCAGTCCACCGGCTCTCAGTACTGCCGGGACCTGCTGGCGCTGCAGCTCGCCGACTGGAACCGCATGCAGACCGACTGCTACCTGTCCGAGGAGCGGCTGCGCATCTTCACGCTGCTCGCAGGCAAACCGGTACGACGCCTTCACTGTCCGTCTGTCATGACGCGTTGATGAATGTTTCCAAAAATGATACGTGTCGGAGACGTTTTATGTCCCCGTTGCCGTGGACGCTGACCGTTCTGTCTCCGACCTGCAGGTGTGGCAGTCGCCCGACTCCGTGGTGAACGTGTGCTCCGAGCTGGACTGGAAGCGCTGCGTGGCCGTCCACCTGTGGTTCATGCTGCCTCCCACCGCCTCCGTGGCCGACGCCCTCGCCAAATACGAAGCCGCCTTCCAGGTGAGCCGACGCCTCTCGCCGGCCGGCAGGTGTCGCGGACTTCCTGGTGTTCATGTTTCTCCTCATGCGTCTGATGCTGGTTGTTCCTGCAGGGCTCCTGTGAGGGCGGGAAGTACGCATGCGCCCCGCTGCCTCCCTACCTGGAGGAGGAGCCGGAGGAGGAGGAGGAGGAGGAGTCTAAACGGCCGCTGTACGACCTGTGTTTCCACCTGCTGAAGCTCTACAGTGACAGGTGAACCAGACGGGGCGCTTTCACACCTTTTAAACCTGATCAAACCGACTGGAGAGCTTTTAGTTTGAAATGAGAGCTTTTAATTTGAAACGGATACAGGAAGTGGCTGCGTTTTACCTTTCCCATAATTCAACTCTCCTGCTCTGTGTCAGCTGGGTAAACAGAGATATTTCAGGGTTGTTATAAGGTGGTAGTCTCCTCAATGACATCACGGAGACATCAACTGTCTCCACAGACACTACAGCCTGCAGCAGCTGCTGGAGCCGCTGACCGTCACCTGGCAGCGGCTGGACTTCCGCCTCAGCTGGCACCTGTGGGGCGTCCTGCAGGCGCTGCACTACACTCACCTGAGCTCCTCCCACCAGGGACTCCTCCACGCCAGCTACGCCGCCCAGCTGGAGAGCGCTGGCCTCTGGCACATGGCCGTCTTCATCCTGCTGCACATCCCCGACCACACGTACGTCCTCCCTCTGTTCTCCTTCAACCCGCCCTCTGTCCTCCCTCAACCAAGAGTCAGAAACAACATGTCCCCTCCAACGTGTGTCCTCAGGCAGCGTGAGCGTGCTGTCAGGGAGCTGCTGACCCTCCACTGCCCCCTGCTGGAGACTGATGAGTCAGCGCAGAGGGAGCGCTTCCTGACCGGGCGTCTGCTGGTCCCAGAGCGATGGATCCACGAGGCCAAGGCCACCCGGGCCCGCCGCGACGCCGACCGGCACCAGCAGGCCCTGCATCTGTACCGGGCCGGGTACTGGAACCGGTGCCACCGGCTGCTGATCCAGCACCTGGCCTCAGGTACCGCTCAGGTCCACCTGGAGTAACATCAACAGAAAAGTTTCTTTTTGTTTGTCATTTTAAAATCTGGATTGTCACACACTCTACTCTGATTGGTCGGGTCGCTGTCAGTCACTTGAACCCTCCCACAATGTAGCAACCAATCACAGGTGATCAGCCGGGGTCAGTCCAATCTCATATGGACCGTTAGTGCCACAATTTAACAAGATTTTCACAAGATTTACATTAAACTGTTTTTACCCTTTTAAAAAGACGTCAAAACCAAAAGCGTCACTTTGTCTGACGCTGTAATGAGGCACTTAAACGCCTCATCAGGCTGACATGTTTTTTTGTGAATCAAGGGAAAGTTCAGGAACCAACGGTCTTCCATACTTTTTACACTAGTTCAATAAACTCATGGAGACGTGACATTTGATGGAAAACTTTTAATAATTCATCAGTAAACATGTGAAGTCCAGTCATGAAAAACAAAGTGAAGAGGAACACTTTAATCTGATTCTTCTCTTTTTAGATTATTATATTTTTTTTAATGTTTATTTTGGTTCTTTGGAGAGAGAAAATCAAATGTCTGTGAATTAATATGAAGTTATTACACGAGAACAAACATCTATTAAAGAGTTATAAAAGACTGGAAGGAAAACCGATGACAAACGTTAAAAAAATAGTGAATATGTGCGTGTCAGTAATTTAAAAAAAGTCGATAAACTTCTGTTGTTTGTTTTGTTCCTCCTGAAGAGTGCATTATCAACGACAACCACGACTACCTGCTGGAGTTCCTGGAGGGCCTGGAGGTCCCTGAACACAGCGCCACCATCCAGGACTGGGACACGGCAGGGCGGGTTTACCTGGACTACATCCGGGTCATCAAGACCCTGCAGGACATCCAGCAGGTACCGGCGAGGGAATCCTTCACTTCCTTGTGAAATATCTTAATAATCGTCATAACTCAAACCTTTGACCTTTGACCTCTCAGATGGAGACTGCCGGCTACGAGCTGGAGCGTCTCTACACCGACGTCACGTCTCTCTGCAGCCGCATCGAGCTGCTGCCCTGCAGCACCGCCAGGGACCGCCTCGCCCAATCAGGTAAGAGCACCACGGCGGGCGTCACATCTGAGCTCTGATTGGCTGAGCAGCAGAGACCAATCAGGTTCAAAGTTCAGAGCAGCTTCATCAGTTGGCCGATCGCTCCTCTTCCTCTGAGTGAAGATGTCCCTCAGTGAGAGGTAACAATCAATAAATCAATAAATCAATAAATATAGTAAATGAATGAATACAATGGGACACGGCGGGCGGGTTTACCTGGACTACACCTGGGTCATCAAGACCCTGCAGGACATATAATCAATCAATAAATAAACGTTCCTCAGTGGCAATAAATAAATAGAATAAATGAAATATGTTGGAAGACGAGGATGAAGCTCCACATGAGGATGAGGAGGGTTCATGATGACGCTGCTGACTGGGTGGAGCTTAGTGACATCAGCAGGATTCAGAGTTCAGTCCAACAGGAAGCAGCTGATCAATACTTTATCAACCAGGAAGTTCCTCTGACCTAACCAAGCCCCGCCCCCGCCCCGCCCCTCCTCCCTCCCTCCCTGCAGAGATGGCGAAGCGCGTGGCGAACATCCTGCGGGCGGTGCTGAGTCTGCAGCAGGGCGACGTCCCGCTCGCTCAGCTGGCGCCGCACATCAGCCGCCTGCCGATGCCGGAGGATTACACGCTGGAGGAGCTGAGGGGCCTCACGCAGTCATACCTGAGGCAGCTGGTCGTCAGCCAATGAGAGCGCAGAGCCCACCAGCTGATTGGACATCATGAAACTCTGAAAATTCATCAAGAAAGAAGAAAACGGTCAAAGAGTCTGCAGCTGAGGAGCAAGGGGCGGGGTCAGGGGCGTGACAGGAAGAGATTCCATTACAGACAGGAAGTGGCTCTTCATTGAACTCTGACCTTTGAGGTTTCAGCTTCTTCACTGCACAGATCAGTGGTTCCCGACCACAGGATTCAGTTTGACTCCGACTGAAGATTATTTTATTCTGAGCTGATTATGAATTAATTTGACTGAAAATAATAATTAAAATAACAATAATGGAGCTGCAGTTCCACTGGGTTCTACTGGTTCCACTGGGTTCTACTGGTTCCACTGGTTTCTCCTGGGTTCTACTGGTTCCACCGGGTTCCACTGGTTCCACTGGTTCTACTGAGTTCTACAGAGTCCACCTTTTATTCTGTTTACGAACACAGTCGGCCATGTTGAGACTCTGCAGACATTGATGGAAACCAGTGGAAATTACCCAGCATGCATTTCAGGAGACTCCTGTGGAAACAGGTTTCTGTAGTGAAGAAGCTAAAAACTCCCCTGTTGACCTTTGACCCCTGACGGAGTCACCTATGGGCAACGACTTTCTACTTTGTTTTTATCAGCTGATCAGCTGTCGGTATGTTTATAAAGACACTGAAAGGTCAGAGGTCAAACAGCCCCGAGGTCTATTTTTGTAGGTTTTCTGTTTTTCCGTTTGGGGCTGAATGTAAATCAGAGTGTGTTTACACGTAAACAAATAAACAAACAAACAAGTTTATTTCCTTAATTTCTGTGTATTTTGTTTATTATTCCGTTTATTATTGTTTATATTCCCGTTTAATTGATGCGTTTTTTTGAGATTTCGCTGCATGTCAGGAAATACATGTTTATTTTTGGAACGTTGACAAACAAACGACCAGTTTGTCGGCGTGACAACGATGTGTTTTCTTTTCTAATAAAGTAACTTCAATTTGTCCACAAACATCAACATGGTGTGTGTGTGTGTGTGTGTGTGTGTGTGTGTGTGTGTGTTGATGATTTTGTTGATGATATTTTTTAATAAAGTCGAGTAGAAATAAACAGTTTGTTTTGTTTTCTTTGTTGTTTGGATCTCACCGTCTTTAAAAACCTGTTGTGGCGCCGCCTGCTGGCCGATGGAAAGAATACATCCAACATTCACTAAATATAATGTTCCATAAATGGATCTTTTAATCAGAGAACTTCGCAGTCAAACAAAAAAAACCTTCATTTGATTAAATTCTTACATTGAATTTGACATGTTTCATATTTTCATTTATCAACAGGGTTAATATAGGATGCTATAGGATAAGTGGAAATCTATGGATATATTTAGAGTTTTAGTAAAGATGCAGAGGATGAAATCGGACAGATGTCTGGATGTTTCTAGATATTTACATTTCTTTTTTGGCTGCTATCTTTTGGATCTTGTCTCCCTTGATGACTGCTTCTGCAGAGAGCGGTATCTTCTCCAGCAGCCTCTCCTCCAGATCGTCCTTCGGTCCGACTCCGAAGGCTTTGGCCAGAAGTGACGTCGCCACGACGAACGTCTTCACGTCGTCGCCCACCTGAGCTTCCAGCTCCGTCTGGGTCGCTCCGACTCTCACGATCCCGAAGATCTCCAGCGTGACGTTCTGGACTTCAGCGCTTCGATTCTGCACAGAAACGAGATCAGTGAGATTTCAACCCGTGGGTAAAAAACAAGCAGGTTTCAAACCGACTTTATCGTCATGACAACATGTAGAACACCGACCTTGACCACTCGGGTGTAGTCGGTGGAGTTCAGCGACACGGTGTCGAAGTAGCAGTTGGTCCTGACGTTGATCACGTGGACCGAGTCCCCGACCGACGCTCCTCCGAGCTGCTCGACGTCTTCGCCCCAAAACACGATCCTGATGGAACCGGAGTCGTCTCGAAGTTCCAGCTCTCGTTTGTCCGTCTTCCTCCGTTTCTTCTTCAGTTTCACCTTCTCGATGGAACCGATCTGAAAAAACCAGCAGAATAAATCAATGATCCAAAAACATCGTCGGCCCGACTCGGAGATCTGATTCGTTCCTGAAGGTGAACGCAGACGTCTCGTGCTCTTTGAGAAGCAGATTGACGGCAGACGAGGCCGCTGCTAAACTTACATTAGTTATCAACCAGATGTAACTCACCTCCGTCACGGTTCCTTCAACACTCACGGTGGTTCCCTCCTCGGATGCGGTCGCCCTGGCGACGGAGACAACGGGACTCTGAAAATAAATGATCATGCGAGCTTCCAGCTTCAGGTTCTCGGGGATCTCGAACTGGCCCGCCTTTGATATTTTGCTGGATTGGAAGACTTTCATGACCTTCTTCTCCACGGTGACGCTCCTGAAGTTGAAGCAGGTTCCCTCGACGAACTCTTTGAAGCGTTCTCGTCCGTAAACCATCACTTTCACGCTGCCCGTCTCGTCAGCGACTCCCAGGTTGAAGAAAACCTTTTTCTTCTTGTTTTTGTTCATGTAAGTACGCAGACCAGATTTCTGCACGACTCTTCCTTGTATGATTTTTTGGTCGGTTTCACCACTGATCAGTAAATCAGCAATGGTTTTTCTCTGAAAACAAAAAATACACAAACAAACGTCAAAACAAATCGGTATGAAGTCAAACGTGAACAATAAAAGAAATCCACTCACACATGATGGAATCTTTCTCTCCTGGAAAAAAAACAAAACACATTGTTACACGTTAGCTAATTTTACATGTTTAAACATCTTCCTGTAACCTGGATAAAAACCTACAGAGGGTTCCTGAACGCAGCACGGAGGACCAACAACCTCCGTGAGGACGAATTCAGACCCGGCCGACGTCAAAGAAAACCCAGCTAGTGACTCCTGACCTGACGCACCGGAGACTTTCTGAACCTGTCAAGGGTTTCTGTTGACCGTTTACAGTTTGACAACAAAATCTGATGTTTCTCGGAGCGCTGCTTTAAAAACAGCCCTGATTCTGTGGTGGAAATCATCGCATGGGCTCAGGAACACTCGGCTGTTCGCCGGTGTGTTGAAGGTTTTTCCCTCCAAAATTTGACCCCAAAATCTGCTGTTTCTCTGCTCCAGTTTTGGGTTTCCATGGTGACGTCACTAGTGTTGATGTACCAGCGGTCACGTCAATCAAACGCTGATCAATAACTGAAGTCTTCCTGATGAAGGTTGTTGGTCCTCCTTCAGCTCCATGTGTTTGATTGACAGCACAAATGAAAACGATGCTGCCATCGAAGACGTGTGATGTGTCGTATTTATTATTAATGAAGAAGTTACCTCGTTCGGATTCTTCGTCTTCGGTTCATCTTGAAAAGAAGAAACAGACATGAGTTTCTACTTTTTGTGCTTCGGTAGATTTTATTCCATAAATCAGTCGTTTGATTCTTATTAGTTTTATTGAAATATTTAAATGTGACTACATTATTAAAGATGTCTTCTTTGTTTTTTAAAGCAGTATTTTGCGACGTAGTGAAACTTTCCATCTTCTGTGATCTCACCGGCTTTGACCTCCTCCTCTTCCTCCTCCTCCTCTTCCTCCTCCTCTGAAAACACTGAATCGCTCTCAATGTTCCTCTTCAACCCTGAAAAACACTTTTTATAAAACACACGTCTCACTTCCATCTGACTCATAAACAACATGAACTCACCTTTTTTCTCTTTGACCTTCAGTTTGTCCACGAAAGGTCGCAGAAGTTTCTGGACTTCCTCATCGTTCCTCGGGATCTTCTCCACGATGTTGTTCATCTCAGTGATGGAATTAAATAATCCAAAATGCTGCAGGATCTTCTGAACCATCTGAACTCTGAACTTGGAGTTCTTCTCACTGTTTGGTATTTTGTCGAGGAGGAACAACATCTTCTGGTACTCCTCTTTGGTCAGATCCTCCAAGATGGAGGTCAGCGCCTCCTTCCACTGCACCTCCGAAACCTCCTCCAACATGTCTGATAACACAGGAAGACATTGTCTCACCCCCTCCACCGCGTCTCACCCCCTCAACCCCGTCCCACCCCCTCCACTGTCTCACCCCCTCCACCATCTCACCCTCTCCACACTGTCTCACCCCCTCCACCCCGTCCCACCCCCTCTAACCCCGTCCCACCCCCTCACCCCGTCTCACCCCCTCCACCGTCTCACCCTCTCCACACTGTCTCACCCCCACCACCGTCTCACCCCCTCCACCCCGTCTCACACCCCCTCACCCCGTCCCACCCCCTCCACCATCTCACCCTCTCCACACTGTCTCACCCCCTCCACCCCGTCTCACCCCCTCCACCGTCTCACCCCCTCCACCCCATCTCACCCCCTCCACCCTGTCTCACCCTCTCCACTCCGTCTCACCCCCTCCACCCCGTCTCACCCCCTCCACCGTCTCACCCCCTCCACCCTGTCTCACCCTCTCCACCCTGTCTCACCCCCTCCACCGCGTCTCACCCCCTCCACCCCGTCCCACCCCCTCCACTGTCTCACCCCCTCCACCATCTCACCCTCTCCACACTGTCTCACCCCCTCCACCCCGTCCCACCCCCTCACCCCGTCCCACCCCCTCCACCATCTCACCCTCTCCACCCCGTCTCACCCCCTCCACCCCGTCCCACCCCCTCCACCATCTCACCCTCTCCACCCTGTCTCACCCTCTCCACTCCGTCTCACCCCCTCCACCGTCTCACCCCCTCCACTGTCTCACCCCCTTCACACTCTCACCCCCTCCACTGTCTCACCCCCTCTACACTCTCACCCCCTCCACTGTCTCACCCCCTCCACCCCGTCTCACCCCCTCCACCGTCTCACCCCCTCCACCCTGTCTCACCCTCTCCACCCTGTCTCACCCCTCCACCGCGTCTCACCCCCTCCACCCCGTCTCACCCCCTCCACCCCATCCCACCCCCTCCACCGTCTCACCCCTCCACCCCTCATCTCCTCCCCCTCTCACCCTGTCTCACCCCCTCCACTGTCTCACCCCCTCCACTGCGTCTCACCCCCTCCACTGTCTCACCCCCTCCACACTCTCACCCCCTCCACGCCATCTCACCCCCTCTGCCCCGTCTCAACCCCTCCACCGCGTCTCACCCCCTCCACTGTCTCACCCCCCTCCGCCCCGTCTCACCCCCTCCACTGTCTCACCCCCTCCACCCCGTCTCACTTCCATTCATATAAAAATGAATAAAAAAAATTGGAAACATAAAGAAGAATAACAAAGTTTAAAAGAGAATTGCTTTTGCTATTATTTGAGGGGATGAGCTGTCAATCAACTGGAAAGGGGCGGGCTTTGCACTGATTGGCTGCCAGGGAGCTCTACAAAGACCAACCTGTTTTAGCTTAGAAGCCGGAAGTCAATAAAAGCCCGCCAAAGTCAAATCGCCCTTCCAGTAGAAGCAAAAACAATCTTCTTTTAAACTTTATTTCTTTACATTTATTCATTCATTGTTTCCTCTTCACATTTCCACATTCGTGTCCTTCTTTGACAGATGTATTCTTTATGATAGCTCTTCGTGTTGTTGGAGCCCAACATGAACTTCCTCCAGGGAGGAAGTTGTAAAGTTTGATCACTCGTCGGCTCCTGTTTTCAGTCGCTGCTCGGAGCTTTGATCTCGTTTCACTTTCCTCTCGACGGAAAAGAAAACTCGGACGATGTTTTCAGTCTTCAATCCAACAAACTCTCCGTCACCACGTAGATAACGTCGTGTCTGAGTCCCCCCCACCACCCCGAATAATGGTTTGATCCATTTGTTCTCGCCCACATGGGAGGTGTTTGATATCACATTAAATCATACGACTGTTATTTTCTTCTTAATATACATAAAAACAAAAATCACCATCAGTTCAGAATTTCACCCAAAATTTGCTGAAAAAAGCAAAATGTTTATTTTTTGTTTATAAAGAGTTTTAATGAAGAACTGACGTCACAAAACCGGAAATCATCTGTTCATTAAAAACCAGAAAGTTTCATCAGACTTCTGATCTTGTAATATTCAGCCGGTGATTCTTATATTTCACAACTGCATCTTATTTTGCTGGTTTTATTTATGTAAATAAAGACTAATGTTAATAACGGAGGACGATAATCTTCATGTTTTTACACACACACACTTTATTGCAGCGGATCGTCCAGAACGTCTCAACAACATTTAGATCTGATCAGAAATCAGCAGGAAGTTCACAACGTTTGTTTTCATTTAAAGAATGAAATAAATCTGAAGTCAAAGTGGTTCAACGTCTGGTCGGAGGAATGATGTCACGTTTCACACAACAACAACAACAACAACAACAAACAGCTTTTAATTCAAAATAAATAACCCAGGTGACTCTGACTCCGCCCACTCCTTCATCTAAACCAATCAGATCGCCCAGAGCGGAGACGGGCGGCGGGTGGTCAGAGGTCAGAGGTCGCGGCCTCTATGTCACCATGTACTCCTGCCGCTTGTTGAGTCGCACTTGGCAGAGCGAGACGGCGCCGACCGCCACGTAGACGGCGGCGGCGATGAAGCAGTTGATGCCGACCTGCGTGTAGAGACGGTAGATGTTGTCGGGAGGGTTCTTACTGCGGGACGGGAGAGAAGGGGAGGAGTTACTGGAGCCGGGGCTGATGGGAAATCTGAGCCGTCAGTCATCGAACACACAAACGAATATTAATATCTGAACATTTGAACAATCGACGGATCGTTTCAGAACATTTGAACAGAAACAGTTGGAACTTGGAATTCAAGACGTCACGTCAGGTTTCTACTTCCTGTTGACACCTCAGAGTCCAACTGGACCAGGTCCGAACCCGGTACCGGACCAGAGGGCTTTTAATGTGAAACCAGGGCCTTTAATTTGAAAGGGATACAGGAAGTCTCTGCAACCAGTGGTGTGATCAATCAAGAAGAAATCGTGGTTCATTAAATAATCTGCTGACTAACCGAAGAACACTTCCATCGATACGCGATTAAATATTATAACTTCCCCCTCGGAACTTTTCAAAATAAAAGACTGAGACCAACACAGGGACACAAACAAAAAATATAAAACAACCAGAAATTACGTTAATGATTTCCAACAAAACAAAATATGAAACTATAAAATCCTCAAATCCGTCACTATATTTAAAATAAATACGAGGTGATCAGTTCTTATTTTAACAAATATGAAATAAAGCGTCTGATATTCTGGAAACAGATGTTTTCTACTCGTCTTCACCAGGAAACCTTTTTTAGTCTCAGAGTTTTTCCTGTTAAAGAAAAACGTAAAAAGTCGCTAATAATTCAGTTTTATTTATTCTGTCTCGATCTTGAATTTGATTTTGTTGAATATTTTTGTGTCAAACGTTTCGGATGAGAAGGAAGTGGTGTTGTGACTGACTCGCTGCGGATGTCCTCCTCGGTGAACGGGATGTCCTCGATCAGAACCGCCGACTTGGCGCTGAAGAAGATTCCCAGCATCGCCTGCAACACAAACAGGGTGGGTCAACATGAGGCTCGGGGTCACCGCAGGGCCGCAGGACGAGTCGGCCGGGACGCAGTCTTCAGTCTTTAAAAAAACCACCTGCTCATTTATTATCTATTAATCTGCAGCGTAGTTCATATTAATAATGTGATTATTAATCATATAAAAGAGGAACGAGCCGCTGTGACTCAGAGGAACAACTGACTTCCTGCTTTTAAACATCACATGACGGCAAAAACAAACTGTCATCAGCTGATCGTGATTGACACGATAACGATAACCCCGATAAATTGATCGGTAACTTGCTGGACTTCAGCAGGTACCGGAGATTAGTCGGTTTTACTCCTCTGATTGACAACTGAACGTCCTGTTACGATGTTTAACGCTCAGAGCTGGAATCACTCATTAAAGTTCAAATCCAGCCTCCGTGACGTTAATTACAGACCGCTGGTCCGAGTTTATCGATCACAACAGGCGTGTATTGATTATTGATGCGGCGTCAGAGCGTTTCTTCCGGCCTCCGTGGGCTCCGTCTATCTACTGGAGAAGAACTGGTGTTCAGACACGAGTTACAGTTCGTTTCTCATCACATGAAAGAGATTCAGAGCTTCTGTAAAATGAATAAATAACAAACGTTGATTAAAAATGTAAACATGAACGTCTCTGTGATCAATAAGCTCAGTTATCGCCCCCCGTCCAGGAACTAGTCCCCCCCGGTCCTTACCAACATGACGACCCCCCAGATGCTGATCACGATACCGCACGCGGCCATCTTCGGCCCGCAGAACAGGAGCGACGGCATGTCGTCCAGAGATCGATCAGCTGATTTCTACTTCTGATTCTCTAATCGGAGAAAACCTCCATCGAACGACGCGCCGTCAGCTGATCCACCGTGAGATCCGGGAAGTACCGGAACCCCGCGGCGCAGCGACCAATCACGTGTCCGCAGCTACACGCCCCGCCCCCTCCTCTGACACCGACCAATGGCGTTTCACTTTCAAAGCAGCGCAACATTCTGTTGAACCGTTTCCTTTGTTTGTAGTTTCCTCCTGAACACGTGATCAACAAACTCCCCGTTCAATTACTGCGTTTCATCCTCCGTGTTCTCCGTGTTCTCCATGTTCTCCGTGTTCTCCGTGTTCTCCGTGTTCTCCGTGTTCTCCGTGTTCTCCATGTTCTCCATGTTCTCCGTGTTCTCCATGGAAGCCCGCTAACGACGGCGCGCTGGCTAACGTCACGGAGGCTAACTGTAGCTAGCAGCTAGCTGCGTGTTTTCGCGTTTTTGTTGTTCGAAGACAAAAAACTTGGATTGCGTCACCGACATGACGTCAGCCTCTGCGAAGGTAAGAGCTCACCTGAGTCCGGTCGCCTCTCACGAGAGAAAACACGGAGCACACCGGACTCACGAGTCTTCTCTGAAGGTTTTTGCAGCTCAAACATCCAGAAGTTCAGATCAAAGATGTTCAGTCAGTTCATACAAGAAGCTTAAAAACGGAGATTTGACTGTTTTATGTTTTGGATTTCATCTTTAAAACACAGATTGATCTTCTCTTCCAAGAGCTGCTGTTTGTTTTGATCTCCTGATGAATCTGGTTTGAAGGTTTCTGTCACTTTCCTCCAAACTGCTCCGGATTTACAAACAGGAAGTGTTTCCTGCATCATCAGAGGACCCCTGTTGTCGTCATGGATACGGTAGTTACCTCGTGTCTGGGACATGTGATGCAGGTGTGGGAGCAGAGACAAGTGAAGACGGACCTGCGTCCACATTCACGTCCAGAACCAGAACCGGGATCCTGAAGTGCCTGTGAACGACCTTTGACCTCTGACCTCTGACCTCTGGATCCTCTTCACTGCAGGTCGGAGAGATTTTCTCTGCAGCCGGAGCTGCTTTCACCAAACTGGGAGAACTGACGATGCAGCTGCACCCAGTTTCTGATTCTAGTCCTGCAGGGTGAGACACACACACACACACACACACACACACACACACACACACACACACACACACACACACACACACACACACACACACACACACACACACACACACACACACACACACACACTCACACACACACACACACACACACACACACACACACACACACACACACACACACACACACACACACACACACACACACACACACACACACACACACACACACACACACACACACACACACACACACACACACACACACACACACACACACACACACACACACACACACACACACACACACACACACACACACACACACACACACACACACACACACACACACACACACACACACACACACACACACACACACACACACACACACACACACACACACACA
>NW_027210683.1:0-12500 GCF_029030835.1 Brachyistius frenatus | reverse complement strand
AATGCAGAGCAGCCCCTCTCTGGCTCCGCCCATCAAGAAGCAGAAAACGGCAGGTGAGAACAAAAATATGTTGATGGATTTTTACTGTGTTCAGATTTCTTAGACACAAACAGCTGACGTCCCGCAGAACTCTTTTAAAACTCTTTAAACTCTTTTTAAACTATTTAAAAACTCTTTAAACTTTTTAAACTTAAATCTTGGTTAAACTTCACATTCACTAAACGTTCATCTTCTCTATCGGAGGAGTTTCAGTCTAAAACTCGTGAAGAAAACGCAGCTTTTATTCTTCGTAAATAGAACGATGGTTTCAATCAGCAGCGTTTCAGTTCGTAGAATCAAATCTTGATTTTGTCCGTTTGGTCGTGCAGACGTGACGCTCAGCGCTCTGAACGACTCGGACGTGAACAGCGACCTGGTCGACATCGAGGGACTCGGAGACGGATCGTCCAGCAAGAAGCTCAACTTTGACCAAGGTGAGCATCTCATGGTCGTTTAGTCACGTGACTATTTCACATTTTAACAATATTTATAGAAATAAAAGACGATATTCAGCGACTTCGCGAACTCTCGGCTCGTCGGCCGGCAGGTTAACGAGTCGCGTCTACGAAGTCGCCTCTAGCCGTTAGCGTTAGCTGACTCTTCATTTTGGTGTTTCCTCAGAGAGCCTCAACCTGGACTCCAGCCTCATCATGAACTCCAGTGACCTCCCCCTCCTGTCCCGCTGACCTTTGACCCCTGCAGAAACTAGGAGCTGCCTCTGTCTCTGACAAGTAAACTTTTATTTTGTATTTTTTAAGAGGACCTTCCTGTTCCTGTCGAGTCAAACTAAACTGTCTTTTATTCTTTTAGAGCCGCTGACGCCGAGTCGGCTTTTCTTTTTGTTTCATCAGTGACTTTTAGTTTGAACAGTTTCAGACAAAATCACGTGTTTCATGAAGAATAATGTGAAACGGTTTGTTGAGAAATCACGAGATGAATCGTCCTCTCAGAGAAGTTGTTTTATTTCAGTTATTTCATCTAAATTTAAATTATTATTGTCTATAAAAGTTCTTCAGTATAAAAACGTGTTTGAGTTTGAAGGTGTCGAGTTACATCAAAGTGACGTTCAGGCTGGAAACAACTTTTACAGATTGAATTTGAATGAAAAGATCATCTGAACGAGGAAAGAGATCAAATATTTAAATCAGAATGGCTCCGATTGTAAAACGGCAAATATGATCATTGTTGGAAAATATGAAATACTGGAAGATCATCAACATAATGTTTGATGAAGAAGAAACTGAGCTTCAACTTCAAATCTTTTTCTGTGTAGGAAACAAAATATTTTCCTCCTAAAGTCTGAAGACTTTTCAAACGTTAAAATGCTTCTCGAGGTTTTTGGAGGTGAAATAACTGAATGATGTTCCCGGATCTGATCTGATCCTGGATCTGATCTGATCCCGGATCTGATCTGATCCTGGATCTGATCTGATCCTGGATCTAATCTGATCTGATCTGATCTAATCTGATTCATTCAAACCGAAGGAACAAAATAAACTGAATTGAGAGGAAAGTTTCTCTGAAGATTTCCCCAACAAACCCAAACAGGAAGTGAACGGATCAGTCTGGATTTATTCTGCTTCATCAACAAATCTCAGGTGCATTGATTGATCGATTGATGTCGGCAACAGGAAGTTAGTTTCCTCCTGCACGTCGTGATGTTTCCACTGAACAGCTGAAACTAATCAGCTGATTAATTAAACAATGTTGGCCACGAACTACGATCAAAAACAGTCTAGTTTTTTTTAAATGCCTCGTGTACCTGACCAATCAGAGAAGTTCTGCACTGCAAGCCCCGCCCACAAAGTTCCTGACCCACGTGGAGGTTTGTTGACAAGAACACCAGACTGACCCTTTAAAAAGCTTCATTCACATCATGATGGAGCTGCGGCGACTTTAAAAATCACCATTTCCACTTTTATTAATCAGTGACTGATGTAAAAAAACATGTTTAATTATGTTCAGTAAAAAAAACTAAACTCAGAACAGCTGACTCGTCGTTTCTTCCTGTTGTAAATTGATTTCTTTGATATTAATCAGCTTTAAATACGATGACAGAAAAACAAAACAGAGAAGTTGAAACAAACTTGAAAAACATGTGATGTGAAGGTACAGATTTTATTTGATAGTTTTCATATAGAATATAATATTTATTTATTTATAGTGTGTACATGAACAGTTTCCACTAAAAACTAAAAAGTCATTCTGCGTCATTTTTACAGCCATGAGATCATGACGAGGGAATGAACACGTGAATATAGACTTTTATTTTTCACTTGCATAAAAATACATCATCTCATTCGTTTTATGTCGAGAATTTGTCCAAAAGAAAAAGAAAAAACATATTTACAGTGTGAAAATACTCGTGAATGTTTTTATCGATGTGCTTTTCGTTCCCTTTGTCGTCGCCAGTAAAACTCCAGCAGCCCTTTTTAACGTTGAATCTCACTCTGGCAGCTCGTCGCTAGTTTCGTCCCAACAATAAGAAGAAGTTACGTTTTATTGTCGCGTTACAGCTTCTGAACTATTTGGAGAAAATAAAAACGTAGACCATTTTTTCGATCCTTTGACATTAATTTTAAAGTGCATTTCGTTTTCATTTAAAAAAATGCTTTCGTTTAAGTTGAGTACAGAACTCGATTTCTCTTATTTGTTTCCTCGTGATCAGAAAATGATTCCCAGCAACGACAACGATCGTGTCAATCACGGTGATAAATTTGTGATCCCGACGTTAATCTTTACGGTTTATCCCGGAATAAATCGTTCACGTGAACCAACTTGTAACCGCGAGAAATCACGTTATGTTGATTTTGAGAAAACAAAATAAAACCATCGGAAATAATGAATTGATATTCAGAAATCCTCACTGACGGTCCGGCTCTTTGTTCCCAGAGCTTTCAACCATATTTCATTTTCTTCATGCAGACGGCGGTTTTGTCGGACAATTTATTTTCCACGTGAGAATTTGTCCAAAAGAAAATGAAAGTGTGAAATGTGGGTCAGGTGATCTCAGGTGTTCCCAGACTGAAGAAGACTCGGGGACGCCTACAAACTGGACCTGAAGATGTTTGCTGAGGGAACTACGGGTCCTCAGAAGGGTCATCTTCAACGAGCGACTGTTGGTGCCGAGATATCGTTTTAACACCAAGAGTGAAAATATCACTTTAATACTGAAAAACGTTGATGAAGGAGGTGAGAAGAAGAAAAGAAACGTTCACGATAAACTCGCAGTAAGAACCATCGATAAGAACCATCGATAAGAACCATCCGATCGATACGTCAGCCGACCTTCGACCTTCGACCTGCAGAACGCCAAAACCAAGAAAAACAGAAACCGGAAGCAGAACGCTAAAAAAAACGATTTTCAAAGTTGCTGTCGGAGAAAAAAAGCGTGAACAGGGTTGAAATCTGAAGATAAAACTAAAAACATTCCAGCGTTTTTCTTTCTGTTTCAACCAGTTCTAAGATTTATGGTTTCGTCTGTTTCCCAAAGCTGGAGTTGATCATTAAAATGTTTCATTCAGATTAAAAAGTGGAAATAGAAAAACATAAACGTACAATGATGAGACACTTCTGGGAACCTGTTGCATGATGGGATGTTTCACACGAACAACGTTTAACGCAGGAACGCCGGCGAGGGAACGAGTCCGAACAGCTGAAGGGTTTTTTGGGTTAAAAACATTCTTTGAAGCAGAAACTCGTACGAACGGCGAGATCGCCACCTGCTGACGTTTCCCAGCTAGTTCACGTCACACTTCTGATTCAGCTACATGAAAACTGTTTCTATCGTCATAGTTACCAACAGTTCGGGATGGTGAGTGCAAAGTTTAAAATAATACTCAGGAAACTTAAAGCTCCAGAGCAGCAGAACGTCGTCCGTCTACGTCGGTCCTGCTTCTCAACTCAGTCTGTCAATCAGTCCTGATTAAAAACTATGATTATTTTTTTTATTCTGAAAACATTTGAAAAACTAAAATAAAGCAATTATGTCTTTTACAGTAAACACACTTAAACCCAAACCTGTGACAGGAAGGTTGTTTTTTTGTCACGGTTCAAAGTCTGGTAAAAAAAATGTTTTAGTGCTTTAATAGTAACAATAATAATAAATCTATGACATAAATATGATCAATTATTAGTTGAACGCAAATAATTCTAATTTATTAAACCACTTTTCAAAATAATTTTAAGGCAATTCATGATTTTATTATTGATTTTTAATTATTCCCATTATTTCATTGTTATTAATAATCTGCTTGATTGAAACGTGTTTCTAGATTTGAGTTCTCAGCTGATCCCGTTTCAACAGCTCAACATTTCATGTTTTGGCTTCTTTTGGCTAATAAAAATAAAGTATTTGTTAAAAAAAAATAATGAAACATTTAATGGTATTGGCACCATTATGGATTAATTTCTAATGATACCTATCAGCTCCTGATTGTTTAAAATTGTCGCATTGACAAAACGAACTCATCCGGACGCGTTTCAAACTCGAGTTCTTTTTTCCGAAGCAGGATCGACTCCGAGACGTCAACAAGTCAAGAAATGAAGAAATAAAGCAGAAAAAGCAGCAAATATTTGACAGCATTTATCACATGAGGATATTTTATCCGTCATGTAACAAAGATTCAAACGGTTTAAATAAACTGTGCAAAGTTGTGACAATGAAAAAAAGTTCAGAAAGCATTTTGGTGACGAACTCGTCCGCGAGTCGTTCTTCACGTCATAAAGACACTTGAATAAAAACAGCTTATAGAGACTATATGTACAAACGCATCTCACAGATCAGGTGATCAGGACGTTCTCCGAAAAAAACGCTGACCTGACCTCCGAGACGACGACATGTTTTCAGGCACGACGATGAGTGAGAGTACGAAACTTTACAATACTGTGCAAGTGCAAACGCCTCTGACCTTTGACCTCTGACCTCTACCGAAGCCAGCTTTGTGCTCACGTGTCGAGTCATTAATATGATCAAAGTCCACGTCGGTGAATCGCTGCTTACGGAGTCATATTTTTAAAGGAAGTCGATACGAAGCCGGTCTCGAACACGTGCGGCTGAATTTGATTCGTACGAAACGGTTTCACAGCCGATCGTTGTTCACATTCAAAATTCAACAGGCTGAATATTTATCACAATAATATCTAGTTCAAAAATATAGGTGAAACTTTTTTTTTTTGGCAAAGAAACTATTTTTTTAGGCCTAAAGGGGCGTGGCCTATATCAGCTCTATCTCAGGAACACGTGGCTGTAAAGCATTCGGATGTAAACTACGGTGTGAGTCTTTATCATAGCGCCCCCTCATGGTTCACTTCAGGGGGCTTTTTTTAAATGATTTTTTTAAAGCGAATTTTCAGGCCGTTTAATTGGACGAACGAATTGGACACGACTTCGCCGCCGTCGGTGCTGAACTCGGAGGAATCTAAAGACGTGCAGAGGATTTATCGTAGAAGTCGTTGGTCTGAAAACTAGTTGTGAAAAAGTAAAAGTATAAACGCACCTCAGAGGAAAGAGCGAAGATTCATATTTACAATCAGGCTGCAGGAAGGTGAGCTGTCGGTATTCATAGATAATATAGACACACTATTAACAAGCTGCTATGAAGCGCTCCGTCGCCCGGGGCGACCGACCGGCCGACGACGCATTAAAGTTTTCGTTAAAACACAAAAGTTTTCGACGACTGAAACTTTGTTCAGAATTTCTGTTTGACTCAAACATATCTGACACAAAACAAACTGCTCGACCCCCTTCGTCTGTTTCCGATATATTTCACAACTTTTCATTCGTTTATCGTCGTTCTTCGTGTATTCTGTGAAATGTCTAAGAATAACCTCGGTTCTCTGCCGGAGTCCAGATCGAATCCGTCAGTCGTGACTTCAGCTCGTCGACATAAATCTACGTCTTCCCGACAGAAACATCAACAAGTTTCCAAACTTGACTTCCAACCGGTTTGACTCCTGGATCGTTACCGTGGTAACAAATATTCCTGAAGTGCCTTTTCGAGACCATTTGGAAATAAAAATAAAATCGCCTTCTTTTACGTCTTGATTAAAACTCAAGACCTTATCTGAAGCATCAGCACCTCCGAATCTTTAACTCTAGTCGATCTTGGTGAACAGCTGATCGTGAACAGCTGATCGGTCTGACGGGAGCCGAGATTTTATTCATCCAAGAAGCAGCAAAATGACGCGACTCAAAGAACAAATTTGACAACTGTTCCAACACGTTTGTCTCAGATTGTTGGGGAACGTGGCCGGGGAACGTGGCCGGGGAACGTGGCCGGGGAACGTGGTCGGGGAACATGGCCGGGGAACGTGGCCGGGGAACGTGACAGCTGTTGTCCAATGAGCTGAGTGATTGGAGAAGCGGCCAATAGGAACACAGCTCGGTCTGTCTGTCGGGACAGATGTGGTTGCAGGAAGGGGCGGGGCTTACAGTGATGCTTGCAGATGATTGGAGCAGAATTAAGGTGCCTCCTGGTTGAGTGTCTCCAGAGCTGCTGGTGGTCGGTCGGCGCCCACAGTGACGGGTCGGGCTGACGGGGGCTTCAGTGTCGGGGGTGCTGGTGGGAGATGAAGGGAGCGAAGGAGGGGGGAGGGGACACAGACAGAGGGCTGGACTGAGGACTGACGCCCCCTGCTGGAGGAGACTGTGCCACCGACTGAGACACACTGATGGGAGACGAGAGGCGGGAAGAAGACGGTGAGTTTTCATGTTTTATTTATAATAATATAATTATTCATGTGTTTCAGGTGAGCCTCACCTGACTGTGTAGCTGCTGCGGTGGGTGGGGTCTGTTACCCCGGCAACAAAAAGCTTCTTTGGGGGTCCGTCTGACTCCACCCCTCCTAAAAGACAAACTTTTTTTTTAAATTATTCTGCTAAATGTTTCAGAAAGAAAACAGTTTTTGCTATGATCCGTGTTTTGTGACAGTTCTGTCTTTTAGCGTCTTTTAGCTGCGTTTCGGTCTCGCTGCTCTCAGAAAGAAGACCGAAAACAGACCAACAGGAAAAGTTCATGTACGAAGAAAAGTCTGTCGTGTCCACAGCTTGTTTCCACTGCCCCCGTGTGGACAGAGAGGTTCCTGCAGGTTAAATCTGACTCACCTTTCCTCTTCAGGGGCGTCAACGCCGGCCACCTCACCGTGGCGCCGACCGCCGGGCTGCAGGACAACCGACAGACTCGTCAACACACCGACACAAACGCAGAAAACACCCGATAAAAAGGTCTGTTTGTGTTTGTACGAACCGGAAACGCCGGGTCGGACTCGGGGACGAGTTCGGTGTGACGCCGCTGTCCTGCGACGGAAACCACTGAAGAAGAAGAGAAAAACAGAAGAGCTTGAAACTTGATCTGGATTTAGTTTAAATGCTTTGATCTGGATTTGGTCTGAACGGTCTGATCTGGATTCAGACCAGGATCCAGATTAGTATGCCAGATGCTGAAATGCTTCCTGGTTCTTTCCTGACCAATCATATGTCTCCATCTAATGCTCTAAAAATAAACTACACTACCCATCAACCTCAGTGGCCTAACTGACAGGAAGCCCAGCCAGAGACCATCAAAATAAGAGCGCGGCGGTGGAGGCTCACCGCTGGCATGCGGTCGTGCCACTGGCTGACTGGAGGAACCGGCATGAGACTGGAAGGACTGGAGAGACAGAGGAGACGTTACGATCGGCTGCTTAGAGCTCAAGCTGCAGGTGTGCAGGTGTTTTACCTGAGTCTCTGCAGACTCCCTCTGAGCGCCATCTCCATGTTCTCCTCCTGACCGAACACAAACAGCTGCTGTTAGACTCCATGTTGGATCGCCGAGGAAACGGGAACTCCATCCAAACGTTTCCTCTGCTCTTTAAATCCTGTCGTTGACGCACGTCGTAGTTTAATTTAACTGGACGACATTTTAAACGTTGTTGTTGTTGACATCCTGTAAAGATGTTGAGTGACTCTCACTTCCTGTTTCTACCATTATCTCTGCTGTCCTTTCAGAATAAATCTCTGGAGAAACACAGTTCAGAAGCTGCCTGAGAATCTGTCTGATTTTAAGTTTCCTTCAGTTTCACAGTGATCAGTGATGTTTGTCTGAACTCCCATGATGCACTGCAGCCAGGAGCTGCTCACACACACTTCTGCTGCGGTTATATTCTGCAGTGACGTCCTGAAGCGGCTCAGTTGGTTTCACCCACAGTCTGAAACATGCTTCATACACTGTCAAATGTAGTTTCTTATCATATTACTGTCCTCACCTGTCTCTTGTGGTCCAGTCTGTCTCCAGTCAGAGAGAACGGAGACACGAGCTGAAAGGAAACAAACAGGACGGATGAACGAGTCCTGCAGACCTGCGCTCATGTTCAGGCCTTAAAGGACCAGTTCACACTTTCTCAGCTTCACACTGATCTACCAGCCTCACTGACGGAGGAGGAAGTGAGTCCTCATCTGGAGCCTCTACTACCATCTAGTGGTTGAACACTGCAGCTGCGTTCATGTGGCTAAATGTTGGTTGAAGCAGCACTGCTCTGATTAAGTATTAAATATATACACATAAACACACACAATGTTTTTGCTACTTAAACATGTGAATTTGATCCAACGAGAATTTGTTTCAGAATTGCAGCCGTGAAACAGAAGTGATGAAGACAACAAGCTGCTGAAGGTTCAGGACCTCGACTCTGATGATAGTTCCTACCTCTGGGGAACATATTCTGTGTTACATACCTGTGATGGGCAGCTGGGGTTGATGGACACGCTGCTGCGTCGGTACCGAGCCGAGGACACCGGACTGAAGACGGTCATCCCGTCACTGAGAGACATCAACAACATGAGACACCTGCTTCTGTTTAATCCTGAATCACTAACAGAAAACACTTCATTCATTTCTTTAAAAAAAAAACCCACAACTCTTGCTAACTCTGTCATCCTGTCGTGTTCCTTGATTGAATATTTGCTATTTTTGTTCTCTGTATCTGTCATGTAAAACTCATAAATACTATTTTAAAGACAAGTTTTGTTGAAATAAGTATTGTTTGTTAAAATTCCGAATTAAAGAGTATCTCTGATGCATTAAGGATCACGGTAAATGAGAGGTGTATGTTGGCTACCTGAGAACAATAAATATAAATTGAGTGATTTTTGAATGGAATTTGGTGTCGATGTCATACCACTGACCTGACACTGGTGATCATGGGGGCGCTGTTCGACCTGCGGAGTGCCCCGCCCCCTCCTGCTCCGCCAGCTGCGCCTGCGCACTGGTCCACTTCCATCCTTTCCATACCCTAGTCCACAGGCCCGGCGGTTGCGGCGCCAACTGCCGGCCTTCGACCTCTCGATGGCGGTGTCGGGGCCTTACTCAAGCCCGGTGGAAGCCCGACCCGCAGGCCTCAGTAGAAGCAAACCCAGAGCCGCCAAGTCCGCGGGCTGAACACCGAGGCGGCCTCCGCTCTACCGCATCTCCGTCCGAAAACCACCTTATCCGAGTGGGACTGCGGGACAGAGCGTCACTTAACACCCGCAGCTCCGCTTCACTGGCTGCTGCTTCTAAAGCAGATTTTAGGACTCCGTAAAACCGCGAAAAAATACGAACCCGCCGCAAAAACAGCCGAGACCAAGTTCCGTGTCGTCATACAGCCGAACCGAACCGAACCGGGCCGAACCGGGCGAACTTTTAATTCGAATCCACGCAGTTGACGTGACTTCAGGATTAGCTGTTGAGCTAACTTGGTTGGCAGTAAAAGCTCCAGCCAGACACCAGAAACCCGACAAACAGCTGCCCGACACGGTGAACCCCGGGCCGGCCGCCCGGTCCTCCGGCAGCGGCGCTCACACGGTCCCCAGAAGCACCGAGCACACCTCCGGGGAGGCGAAGAAACTCCGAAAATTAACAGTTGGAAAGATTTTTACAACATAGTCCTTCACCAAACAGAGGTAGTAGCTCACCAACTGTGGAAACAGCGCCACCGCCTGGTGTCAGGGGGAAGTGCAGCCTGGAGGAGTCCTCAAAACGGCTTCAATTCAACTTTCCGTCAGCTCAAAGCTCAAAAACATCACATGTTGAAGCTAAAACCTCCAAATGTTATTTTTATGAAACAAATCAAATGATCGCTTCATAAGATTCAGACAGTTTTAACTGATCTTTGATTTCTTTGGCCAATATAGTGGAATTAAAAAGGTCTTCTTGAACTGCAGAAACCCTGATTTATGACTATTTAATATAAGAAAGCATTTTGAATTGTTTAAATCAGCCTCTTTTGTTGCTGTTATCCATATTACAGGGGAAAATAAATAGTAATTCATATTGAATGCATACTTAAAGTACTTAAAGGAAATAAATATGTATTTTGGCAGCAAAGGAAAACAATTATTTATTGCAAGGTAATTATGGCGGCAATTATTTAATTCTTTTTTGATTAATTTTTTTCAATGAATGTCAGATAAAAGTTAAATCAACATGATTTCATGTGTTGTTGACAGACAGCAGAAATGTCTGATCACACGAACCGAAGCTGAGTCACGGAAACGTCGTTAAAATACAATTCTTTATGATATTTTATATATTGATATATACTTCAGTATATAGTAAATATAGTAACACAGTAAATATGAGGGGGAAGAGGTTTGGGGGTTCTCATGGTCTCATTAAAGTTGTTAAACTCTGAATCTTCATGTCTGAACTTTCATCTTCATCTCCGCGAGGCTCCAACATCTGATGATGATGATGATGATGATGGGAGCCTCTGGATGAAGATCCGCCGGTGGCTCGTCTGTTTTTAGCCGTTCAAACCTCCGCAGAAGCCAAGAGGTTAAAGCGGGAGGAGCGGAAGGGGAGGAGGAGGAACAGGGAAGCTGCTGCTTTCCTCCAAACACACTTCCACTACTTTTCACACACTTTCAACACTTCGTCTTCCATGTTGCTGTAAACGAAGCTTCGCGCCGCGGTCAGGCCACGCAGCGAGGCCGGCGGCCGGAGGGAGCCGCGGGGGGACGGACGGCGACATGTCGGAGAGATCCGGAGCCGTCTGGATGTGACTGGTAGGTGGGTAAACCCTCCGAGGTCTCCCCGCTGCTGGTAAACAACATGCGGGCAGAGCGGGGAGACGCAGCGGGGAACTTCAGATCCACAGCCGGACTCAGTTTACGGTTTTAATCCAGGGAGATTATTTCATCACACTTTGAAGAGTTTGTGACTTCCAACTGAATTCTGTGTAACTGGAACTATGAACAAAACCACTAAACTGATAGAAAACAAGTCATATTTATATTTAAGATCTGAGACCGGGTCTTGAAGAAATAGAGGAAACATGATTATTAATGAAGGACGTAACCATAGTGAGGAGCACTGGGATTATCCATGCGTGCATATATATAGATATAGATCTATATATATACATATATATATATATATATAGATCTATATGTCAGAAAAATGTCATATGTGAATCTCTTGTTAAAGTGTAGTTTGTGTGCGGTGCAGTGGTTAATATTGATGCCTCTCAGTGAAAGGTTCTGGGTTCAAATCCAGACCTGTTAGGTGGTGGTTTTACAAATTGCCTTTAGGTGCCTCTATGTGTGATGGACTGGTAATGAATATAAACCAAGTCATACTATAGCATGTCGTCTATAATATGATGATATAAAGTCACACTATAGCATGTCGTCTATAATATGATATAAAGTCATACTATAGCATGTCGTCTATAAGATGATATAAAGTCATACTATAGCATGTCGTCTATAATATGATATAAAGTCATACTATAGCATGTCGTCTATAATATGATATAAAGTCATACTATAGCATATCGTCTATAATATGATATAAAGTCATACTATAGCATAAAGTCATCTATAATATGATATAAAGTCATACTATAGCATGATAATATGATATAAAGTCATACTATAGCATGTCGTCTATAATATGATATAAATAATAGCATGTCATACTATAGCATGTCGTCTATAAGATGATATAAAGTCATACTATAGCATGTCGTCTATAATATGATATAGTCATACTATAACATGTCGTCTATAATATGATATATAGTCATACTATAGCATGTCGTCTATAATATGATATAAAGTCATACTATAGCATGTCGTCTATAAGATGATATAAAGTCATACTATAGCATGTCGTCTATAATATGATATAGTCATACTATAACATGTCGTCTATAATATGATATATAGTCATACTATAGCATGTCGTCTATAATATGATATAAAGTCATACTATAGCATGTCGTCTATAATATGATATAAAGTCATACTATAGCATGTCGTCTATAATATGATATAAAGTCATACTATAGCATGTCGTCTATAATATGATATAAAGTCATACTATAGCATGTCGTCTATAATATGATATAAAGTCATACTATAGCATGTCGTCTATAATATGATATAAAGTCATACTATAACATGTCGTCTATAATATGATATATAGTCATACTATAGCATG